>NC_056730.1:174879832-175014832 GCF_019279795.1 Protopterus annectens | reverse complement strand
CAAACTGAGTTAATAACCCCCCCATCTTGGCAATATACATTTATTTTTCCAATTTTAAAACCTAATAAAGATCCAACTAGATGTTCTTCATATCGGCCCATCTCATTACTTAATGTTGATTATAAAATGTTTATGAATATCTTTGCTGATAGATTGAAGACAATCATTCCCGGCATTATAGATATAGATCAGACAGGCTTCATTGTAAATAGAAATACTTTTGATAATATAAGAAGAACTTTAACATTAATAGATTTTGCAAATAGGAAAAGAAAGATTTAACACTTATTAGTCTTGATATAAGTTCAGCATTTGATTCAGTAAGTTGGGACTATCTGTTTACCTTAATGAAGTGCACAAACTTCTCGGATGCATTTGTAAATCTAATTGAACATTTATACAAAGGAACGTTGGCTTATATTAAGGTAGGAACATATGTTTCACAAAAATACCCATTCTTAAAGGTACAAAACAAGGATGTCCACTTTCTCCACTATTATTCACTTTAGTAATGGGGCCTTGGGCTAATTTGATCAGAAACAGTACTGACAAAGAGGGTTTTGAAATAGATGAAAATACAACATCCAAAATTCAACTTTTTGCAGATGATGTTCTAATTACATCAGCAGGATCTAATTCTTCTATACAGTCTCTATTTGATAACATGATGAATTTTAAAAGTATTTCTGGTTTAATATTCAATGAAGAAAAAACTAAAATACTAACTATATATACACGAAAAAATATTCTCATTAGTGATTTTACTAAATATGTACCCAATTCAGGTCAGATAACTTATTTAGGTATAATACTATCTAAAGATATTAAATCTATTATATATAATAATTATAATACCTGTTTTCTTAATATACAAAATCTTTTTAATACCTGGAATAATATGTTTTTACTATGGAGGAGAGACTTACAATTATTAAAATGATAATATTCCCCAAGATTTTATACTTAATACAATCAATAATACTTCCACCTACAAAAATAATTATCAAGAAACTGAACACACTAATGTTAAATTTCTTATGGGCACCTAATAGACCTAGGATTGCATTAAAGAAACATACTAATAGCTGGTCTCAAGGGGTATTTCTTTTCCAGACTTTAATTTATATACTATCTCTTCTATTGTAAAAGTTATTACTTTATTAATAGATCAGTCATATGTCACAAAATGGAAAGATTATTGGGAGCTAATTAGTATACACTTCATGAAAATCTCCTTAACACATAAAAATATGATTGTAAATAACTCCATGTTATGGTTACTAAAGGAATGTTGTACTTCACCTATTACACCTAAACATATGGTTTGTTACCCATTAAATATTATTATTATTAGTTATCGTAACTTTATATTCATGCACCCTAAGTATAGGGAATGGAATTTTATTGTATTTCCTATAATGTATACTCAGGGTATGCTTTTGTCATCTACTTCTGAAGGAACTCATTTAGCTATAGATAATGATCTAAAGTACTGGTATCAGTTGATATCTGATAATAAAGTTAAAATCTAGATTTCTTAAAACAAGAATTTGATCTAAGAGAAACTTGCTGGTTAGAGGTTCAGACCTTTAGACAACATCTCATTAATAAAATAGATTTAATGTCTATAACTGTTAAAGAATCTATTCCAACACTGATTGATTACTTGATATTAAATTTACAACATAAAGTTTCTGATAAAGGTAAACTTTCATACATACATAAAGTTATCAGACAAGAAACTGTTTACAGTGTAGATTCATACTGGAATTATTTCACTTCTATTAATGGGGACCCACCAAATCAACAAGATAAACAATATATATTGGAATCTGCTTATAGAACTACGTCTTCCATTGTCTGGAGACTTTATACATGGAAATTTTTACATAGATCTTTTTATACACCTTTGATGATGAATAAAATAAATAATAAAGATAATCTATGTAAGAGATGTAATGTAGAAATTAATGCTGACTGGGCTCATATGTTTTATGACTGTATAAAATTGAAAGAATACTGGAAGTCAATTAATGAATTTTGCAGGCTCTTTTACAGATAATTTCATTATTTCTAAATCTCTTATATTATTCAACACACCTGTACCTCAAAGTGTTAAAAGGTTAAGCTTCCCTTGTTATGGTCTATTCTAGCAGTGGCTAGGAAAATAATAACTAGAAATTGGATTTCAGATACACCTCCTTCGTTCAATGAATTTAAAAATGTTATGAATATAGTGTGCCATATGGAAATAAACACAATTAGGACTAGAACAAACAGAAAAACATCTTATTTTATTGTATGGGATAATTTACAAAATTTGTTAAAAAAATTTAATTTCAATAGCATGGTATTTTAGTTTAATTAATTGATCTGATTGTAGTGGATGTCTTTGTAAATACTTTAGTTGTTTTGTTGAATATTATAATAATACCTATTTTTAATTACTTGTATAAAATTGTTATGATATTTCTCTTATATGTTAAAACAATAAACCTGTTTTGAAAAAAAAAAAAGAATCTTCCATCATGCATCCACATGCACTATTTATCTTATCCTTTTGTCATATTTGCAGTGTATGCACTCTTCTTCCTTAAGTTTCCTTTCTCATTATGGCTGCTCAAATTGGACACAGTTCTTCAGATAATGTTTCATGACCAATCTGTACAAAAGGAGGATTATTTTAGCATTTATACATTTCAGTTCTCTTGATAAGCATCCAACACCCAATAGCCTTCTCCCAGCTTGAAACTGGAGTAAATATAATGCTTAGATCATTTTCACAATACTTTGGCCTCTGTTGACTGGCCAGTCACAGCATTAATGCATGCATGTATGCATATATGTTTTTCATGGGTTCATATCTCTGAAGTTCAAAACCTTGAATGTTTGTACATTAAAATTCCATCTATCATTTTTCTGTTCATTCTTCCAGATAGACCAACATTTGAAACAGACTTATCTCTCGATTCCCCTGAATCAAAGACTGTTGCCTCAAGCTTAGTATCATCTAAACAAACAGGTCAAACTTATTCTCCAAATCTGCTGTGATACCTGCCAGAAATATGCCAAACCAAGACTGGTCTTAATATTGCATTCTGAAACATTTCACTGCCAAATGGCCTTTATTTATTATTTATAGAATTTACTGAGAAAGTCTGACTGGGTCCAAAGTATCCATTTTCAGAAAAGACCAGGTAGAAAAGCTCCATGCACATAAATTACATAAATAAAGTATATAGTAGTATATAAACTATATACATGTATTAGGCATTGTTTGAAGATTTGCATGGAGGAGATACTGTTACTAGAACTGAACAGACAGAAGCTAAATGGCTTATCCTGTTACAAGCTTATAAAGAATATGGACTGAATGGTGTGGTACCTTTAGAGCCTGTTCTCAAGGCTAGAGGGCTCCGTCATTGATTCATTTAGAATTGTGTTGTTTTTAAGAGGTTTTTTACTGCATTTAACTGAGTGGATCATTTTATTAATTAATTGTTTTTTAGTATATATAGTGGTTTTAGTGTTCAGTTGTTTTATGGTCTGATGAGCTATCACATTTGATATGAAAGCACTTACCTGTTTTATTAAATCTTTTGGCTTTACTGAAGCGATCTTGACTGGTTCTCTGTGTTTGCCTTGGCTTAATTAATCCACACACTTTTCTACTGCCCACATTTTCTCCCTCCATTTATATAACTTCTCATTGCATTTCCTGACAAAAGCTCACCCTACAATAGTTCCACATATCTATTATTATTTCACTTCCCATAATATTCCAAGTATTTTAAACCACACTGTTATCACAAACGCTATCCACTAGCTACCTCTACCTGTTTCATCCAGACCTTGTTGCTGAGGAAAAAATCTAAGATGGTCAATTTTATGGTAGATTCATATACATTCATTTGAAATCTGGTTTATAAATAAGCTTCTACTATTTTGTCCTTTTCTTCAGAACTGTAGCTAGCTCATCTGGAGCCATCTGCAGAGTCCCAAACTGGTGCCCCCTCAATTCAAAATTGAAGAACAGAAAAAACTCTATTCAAAATGAAGAAAATAAAAAGCTCTTCTCTGTTCTTGCAAATGTAACAAGCAGCATGCTACAGATACTACTAGACTACTACTCAAAATGAAGAGAATAAAAAGCTCTTCTCTGCTCCTGCAACTCTAACAAGCAGCATGCTACAGTTACTACTACACTACTACTCAAAATGAAGAGAATAAAAAGCTCTTCTCTGCTCCTGCAACTCTAACAAGCAGCATGCTACAGTTACTACTACACTACTACTCAAAATGAAGAGAATAAAAAGCTCTTCTCTGCTCCTGCAACTCTAACAAGCAGCATGCTACAGTTACTACTACACTACTACTCAAAATGAAGAGAATAAAAAGCTCTTCTCTGCTCCTGCAACTCTAACAAGCAGCATGCTACAGTTACTACTACACTACTACTCAAAATGAAGAGAATAAAAAGCTCTTCTCTGCTCTTGCAACTGTAGCAAGCAGCATGCTACAATTGCTACCACACAATGCCCTTCCACTAAGCTCTTCAGACATACCACAAATGTAGTATTGGCATCCATTTATGAAGATGCATTATCCTAGTGGCACCTGATAAATGCTGTTGCTACACTCCTATACCACCAGCACCTGCTGATTGTACTCCCTGACAGCTTTCACCCTAGATAGCCACTCTCTTCACCCTTCTCTAGTTTTGTCACTGCTTTTCTTACTAGATGTGGCATATCCCAGTCCTGTTCTTCAAATTTAGCTCTTTCGCCTACTTAAAGGCAATCCCTGCTTGACTTACAAAGCCATACTCAACTTTGTTAGAAATGTTACATCTAAAGATATCCCAATCCCTACACACCACATGCTCCAGACTCCTCAACCTTATTACCACAATCAACAGAATGTGCTGAAGGCACAGGTTCATAACCCAGAGACTGCCCATGCTATGGAATAGATTTCCTTTACATGTCAAGCAGAGCACCTCACTGGCCCTCTTCAAGAGAAATTTAGATGAGTGGATGGGAAATAGAAAATTCCCCCCGGGAATCACTCCACTCTACTTGGCAGAGGCACTGGGAACTAAAGTCGGGTGGCATGATGCCAGGGTAATCCTATGAGCTAGGCTTGTAAAGGGTCTAGGGCCATTAACCTAGTACACACCTATGAACCTATGAACCATGGTTATTGTTTTTCCCATCACCATCTTCAAATTATTCTCATGAGATTGATTCCTTCATCCTTATTTCTATCTAATGGTCTATGTACTATGGCCATCCACTGAGGATTGTTTCTGTCTCTCCAGCTTCATAGCCACCATTATCATTCTTAGGTTCATATGTGCGTAGAAGGCCAAATACCACTGGGGCTTCTTTAAGCTTAGCCAAGCATCCCAAATCTCTGACAATTTCTAGTGCACTTGGTAATGTAGGCAGAGGCTTAGCAGATGAAAAATGTATAAGCTGCATGTGTCCATTAGAGACATAGTTGTCAAATCAAGGTTGAATTTCTGGTTCACCATCCAACTGCATAGTATTCAAAGATAATTCTGGCATATGCCGAATGTAGTGTAACAATGACTTCCTTGGTCCTAGATGCCACATGACTTCCTTGGTCCTAGATGCCACACCTTTGTTTATAAGTTGCACAACATAGAATGATTTCCTCAGTACTGTGACCAAGTGATGGTCAAAGACTTGATTGCTGTCTGTGTTTATCCCCAAGTTTCTGACTACTGGGTCAACTCTTAGGGGATGTGTTTTCAATATGATAGTGATGAGGGGTGGATGACTTCCCAGTGGATACTGTTATGTATTTCTTAGCATTTAGTTTTAGTCCATGGTTCTGACACCAGTTATTTGTCTGCATCAGCCCTTCCTGGAGAACATTAGTGTCAGTGGAGGATTCTGTGACTGTTCATAATTTGCAGTTGGCTGTAAATTTTATCAGCCAGACGTCCTTGACATTGGCTTCAGAGAATTAGATTCCAAAAAAAGAGCAGTCCCATGACTGATCCCTGAGGGACTAAATTGGTGACTGACTTCTTTGTAAAGGTGGATTCCCCAGTTCTAACTTCTTGGGTCCTTTCTGTCAGCCAGCTGGCTTTCCACCGGGAGACATAAGGATTAATACCTAACATCTTGAGTTTGTCATCAGTGCTTGAGTGAACCATTTTGCCCTTGTTCATTGCTTTGGTGACCTTCTCAATGAGGTCAACCTGACTGAGTAGGCATAACCTGTCCTTGATGAAGCCAGGCTGGATTGGGTCCAGCATCTGTAGGATTACTGTATCATTAATGATTATTTCCATGATAATTCTTTCCATGCCTTTCCATATGAGAATAATGAGACTTATGGTTCTGTAATTTTCAGGGCTCATAGATGTCCGCTGTTGTGCAGATGGAGGATGTTTTCCATTTTCCATTCATGAGGCACAAAGCCTCTTTGAAGGTTACAGTTAAATAGTGATTCCTGAGGACCTGATATGTAATTTTTTCATGATAATTAGATAGCAGCCTGGGATATTGTTCTTGGCCTTTGAGAGAGGATTGAGGACCTTTTTCCTAGTGATAGTTAGGGGAGTTATATTTGATGGTATTTCCCGAGAGGAGCTTGGGACAGGGAGGAGTAAAGTTAGAGCTGAATATGTCTGCCAGTAGGTTTGCTATATCTTCTGGTTCAGTGTATGGCTTCATTAACAATGAGTTCTGCACACAATTGCATATTGCCTTTGAGGTTGCGGCCATAACTAAAGGAAAAAAAATGTCCTTAGCCTGGGAGGCAAGATTTACCTCAAATAGGGCTTTTGTAGATTTTATTTATCCTTTGAGGTGTTTGTTTAGTTTGATGAGAGTACTTTTATACTGCTGGGTGCTACACATCCTATATTTTTCCATGATTTTTTTTATTCTGTTATTTAGCCCATTGATGTTGTGATTTCACCAAGGTGGCTTGTTTATTGAGTTAGTTATGTACTTATTCCTGGTGGGTACAGCTGCCTTTATGTACTGACATGCTTATGTAGGGTTTCTGTGAACAGTTCCTCATCAGCAGCAGTGTTTTCAATGTTTAGGGGGGCTTGAAATTTTGCCAGGTTATCACTTATTTGTAAGAAGTTAGCCTTAGAGTAATTCCTGGATGTTTCAAGGTTAGCTGGGGTTCTGGGTTTTAGTTTTACTTCAAAAAAGACTGTTTTGTGGTCTGATCTTACCAGACAGGACATTACACTGATTGCTTTGCAGCACTTCCCCATATTAGGAAAGATCACATCCAGTAAGTCTGGAATGTTGCTAATCTGGTCCAGGGAGTTAATGTTTACAAAGTCCATTAATCTCTGTACCTGCATGTTTCTTGTTGTATATAATCCCCAGTTAGTGTGGGCATTAAAGTTGTCCATGAATATGGTATTGGGTTGGATGGTGACCGTCTCCAGTAAGCTTAAATATGTGTTATATGTTTCCTGGGTCATAGAGTCTGCCTTTATATTTCCTGTTAACTTTCTGTTCTACATTGATTGTTATTATTTTCTGCACATATATTTCAGGATTCCCCTTTCATTCTCCTTGTCTTTGATATAAAACTTGAAGCTAGGAATTGACCTATTATTTGATTTCATTTCATGGCCTAATATATGGGCTGATTGAATAAGGATTATTTTAGCCATGACCCAAGAGGTAGAATAGAAAGACAAAATGCCAACATTCTGAAAAAATGGACTAATATAGCTATACCAACATTATAAACAGTAAGGTAGTATCATCTGAGCGTTTGATAAAACCAAAAGAAAGCTAGAGGTTAAGTAACACATGTATTGGTTCATTAAGCAAAAAAAAGTACAACCTTTCAAGTCTACTGGGTCTCTTCATCTGGTAGAAGTAGTTACATTTATAACATACATATTTTTTGGGAGAAGGGACCCTGAAACTGCCAACCATCAGCCCTCTTAGCAGACGTTTGGTCCACTCATCCCTTACAGGGTGAGAACCATTCCTAGTCCGCATGCTGCTGTGGCACAACAGCTAACTGTAGAGACTGTCTTCTAAGAATCTGTCAGAGCTTTTCTGCTTAAGGACCTAATACCACACCTTGGTGGTGGACTTGAGTATCTGTATCACTGCATGGGCCTAACATATGTGTGCTTCCATACACACATATTGAGAGCTACCAGCACTAGCTTAGTAAGATCAAGCCCACATCCCTTGTCTATTTCTATCTGGCACTAAGAAAACCTCTACTTGTTTGATGGAAATGCTGGACTGGAACCACCATTTCCCCCTGGATGAATGAGCCAGTGTCTACCACTGATACCCACTCTCGTCTGCTAGCTCTTCCAGTGCCCAAGCTGCTAGTTATACCAATTATATTTAGGGTATGATGTGGGCTGTATACCTCTGTGCCAGACAGCTGGCTCATACATACATAGGTTTAGTAAAATAGCAATGCTGATAAACAGATTAATCTGACAGGAACAATGAAAACATTGATCAGTAAATAATCCCACCGCAGACATGCAGACTTACAAACAGAAAAAAATGAGGATGTTTAAACTACAGCTACCATTTGCTGCAACCAATCCTTTGGAAAGTTATATGTTCCTTGATGTGTTGATTATTGAGGGACACCAAATAAGGTTATTCGCATTATCTTGGGCTTTAAAACATTAATCCTGCTTGGCTGCAACAAGTGAGGAATTCTGCAGGTAAAGTTTTGGCTGGCATCCCTCTCTCACATTAATCCTACCCAGCTTGATGTGCACTGGTTGTCTGTTTTCAAGATCTTGATTCTGACCTTCCATGACCTACAGGATCTGGATCCTGTGTACTTGAAGGAGGTTCTCTTGTGTGATACCTCAGTTAGGCTATTTAGATCAACAGATAAGTTTCTGGTAGTTGCTCCATAGATTTGATTGGTGACCTTGGGCGGGCCCTTATTTACCTACCTGGGATTAATTGTTTGTAACCAGTCCGCAGGCCTGGCAATGGTTTGCAGTGCTGAGGCTTCATTCTGCAGGTGCTTTAAATACCACCTGCTTATGAAAGTATTTAACCCACTAAAACAACCCATTTACAGTTACAGTATCATGAACTTCATTAATAGCTCAACTAGGAAAGTTAATTTAGCTGTAATTTTATATCATTATGTGTTTATGCAAATCCTGGATGACGCTTGTTTCTGTTTTTATGTTCTGTGCTAAGATTCAAGATCCTAAACAGATTAAAATTTAGCATTTTCCTGAGAAAGACATTTGACTTAGAAATATAATTTACAGATTCACTATGAATGTGCCAGATGAAGTAATTATATGCCGATGAAGCCTTTGTGTAAATCAAAATAACCTTAGAAGGGGTCATTTATAATGAAAAGATTGTAAGATATTGATTACAATGCAGTGTTAGTAAAATGTAGTAGTATGACATAGGTTCTTTATCTCTGTTTTGGTCGAACTTCATAGTGTGGAACTCTTGCATGAACTTGAATTTCTAACCTCTTTGGTTCGTCTATGATATGAAGACTCAGTGACTCAAAAATCCCTGATATGCTATTATGTTTTCAGAAATATGCTGACTGATGGATATCTTCTTTTATTGCTCACTGCAAATCTGTGCAGGTTTGTCCATTAGCATAATGTTTGTTCTGTTTCCCCAAACAATTTTATTGCAAACAAAAATTAATGTGACAGCTTTTATGCAAAACATGATTTTACAAAAAACGCATTTGTTGACCAGATAAACCCACTACGCACTAATTGTTTTTAGGCATGCCCTGTGAGCACTGTCTGGTTAAGTGACTTGCTTAGATTTACACATTAGGCAAAGGGAGGCTCACAGAATGAAATACTGGCCTACAGGAAGAAGTTTGTTAGCAGTTCCTATCCTTAATTGTCTGTACTCACTGTCAGATAAATGTAAAACAGAGATGTGTTTTCACTTATTTTTCCATCCAGGTTAAGGACTAGATGATTTCTGTATTGAAGATTTAAAGCCATATTAGCTTGTATTGAAACACTGCAAAATTTATGAACTGAAAGGTGCCAGAACTGTACATAAGAGTTTTAGAAGTTACAGGTTTACTGTTCTTCAAACATTAAGTTGCATAACTAGCAGGTTGTTTATTTACTGTGAATATCTAAAAACTGATTACTATCACTTGTGACTTTTGCTGTACAGATTTGTAAATTAAGCTAATGTCAGTGAGAAACATACCTATCATGGTTGATACCTTTGAAAGTGATGACTTGCATTTGTTTTTGAGATTTCATATATGGCTTTTTACTTTGAAATTATATTTATCCAAACTTTTTTTTTTACGAAAATAAAAATGATATTGGCAATATATATATATATATATATATATATATATATATATATATATATATATATATATATATAGTTTAAATACCTTAGTTTCCAAAGATGACCTTATTCAGATGCTTGCAGAGAATCATTTTGATTTTTTTATGTTAAAATGAGTGTCATTATTATACAAAATCAAATAAAAGAATCTTATATATAGTTTTTTATGTGAGAACCTCTCACTTAATGAGGCTGAAACGTGGTTGCAGATCCATTAAAAGAAAAAAAAAATATTTTAGCCAGGCTGAATTTAATAATAATGATCTAGATCAAGGATCCTTCATTCACATAATAATACCCTCAACCCAGACAGTGCAGAACATACTGTGTTGACCCTCCCACTCCTAGATAACATTTCACAGGTTCATAGGTAGGTACTAGACTATTGGCCCAAGGGCCTACATAAGAGTATGCCAACAAGATTCCCTGACTTATGCCACCCAAGAAATTTATTTTCCTGTGCCCCTGTCGAGCAGAGTCACAGAAGTGATCCCTGGGGTGTATTTCCTATTTCCCATCCACTCATCAAGATTTTTCTTGAAGAGTGTTAATGAGGAACTTTGCTTGACATAGATGGGTAGCTTGTTCCAGAGTATGGGAAGTCTCTGAGACAGGAATCTATCCCTCCAGCATGTCCTGTTTATTGTGGTGACAAGGTTTAGGTCCCTAGGACATGTAGCTTGGAGGGATTGGGATTTCCTTAGGTGTAGCATGTCCAATAGCTCTGGGTTTGACATAGCTTTATATGTTAGGCAGAGATCACCTCGGACTAGGCGATATGCTATGGAGTAGAGCTGGAGTTTTTTGAGATGGTCAGTGTAGGGCATCTGTTTGAGGCCAGTAATCCTCTTTGTGAGGTATTTCTATGGCCTTTCCGGCTGCTGCAGAGGTCTTGTGAGGTACATTCCAAAAGGGGTGTTGTACTCTATAATGGGTCTAATGAGTGTCGAATAGCGGGGAACAATGATCTCTTTTTTCCTGGATGAGAACCCTTTTGCAATGAGGTGTGCCATGTAGAATGATTTCCTGACTACTGTGACGATGTGATTATCAAAGGAGAGACTACTGTCCACCTGAGTCCCAAGGTCTCTCATCACACATTCAGCATTAAGTAGACTGCCGCCTATGTGGTAGCTCATGGGTACAGAGTTTTTACCAAAGGGGATGACAATGCACTTTTTGGCATTGAGCTTGAGGCCATGGCTCTGACACCAGGCATCTGTCTCAGTGAGGACCTTCTGTAGGATGTCCACATCATTTGGGGACTCGACTATGGCTCCTATTTTGCAGTCATCTGTGAACTTCATTAGCCAAAGGCCTTCTGTGTTAGCCTGTACTTCAGAGAAGTTGATACCAAACAGGAGAGGTCCCAGGACTGAACCCTGTGGTACTCCACTTGTCACTGGATTGACGTCAGATTTGGAGTCTGCAACTTTTACAGTGTGGGTTCTGTCAGTGAGCCAGTTGGCAACCCATCTTGTGACATAGAGATTTATACCTAGTTTAGTGAGTTTAGCTATAATTCCAGAATGGGGGATGGTGTTGAAAGCCTTGGCGAGGTCAAGATAGGCTGTGTGAACCACATTACTCTCATCTACTGCTTTGGTGACTGCCTTAAAGAAGTCGATCAGGTTCAGGAGGCATGATCTACCTTTCACAAACCCGAACTGGGTGGGGTCCAGAGTTTGGAGGTTACCAATGTCTTTGTTTATGAATTCCATGATGATACGTTCCATGGCCTTACAGACCAGGCTCGTCAGGCTAATAGGGCAATAGTTCCTAGGATCAGTGGTGGCTCCGTCTTTGTGGAGTGGGATAACTGTTTCTGTGTGCCATTCAGTGGGTACAGAGCCTGACGTGAGGCTATGAATGAACATGGTGCTTAGGTGGGGAGCCAGTTCGTTCTGAAGTTCTTGTAAAACACAGCCTGGGATGTTGTCCAGTCCAATGGATGCTGTGTTTTTGGCTTTAGAGAGTGCAGCTTTTACCTGCATAGTTGTGATTACAGGGACTCTGCATTCTTCCTGTATAGATATGGGCCTTTTAGGGGGTGAGAGGGGGGTAAGGTTAGCACTGAACCTATCTGCCAGGATGTTGGCAATATCAGTTGGTTCTGTAATTTTCATGCCATTGTGCTGTAACTCAGAGCAGATCTGGGTGTTGCCATTGAGATTCCTGACATAGCTATAGAATGCTTTGTGGCTGTCCCTAGAATCAGTGGCGATTTTGTTTTCATAGCTAGCTTTGGAGGATCTTATAAGGAATCTCAGCTTCTTACTGAGGCTGATCAGGGAGCTCCTCCACTCATGGGATTTTACTCTTTTTTGCAACAGTTTCTTCCTTCTGTTGTAGAGTTTGTTTATGGCAGGGGACCACCAGATTGGCTTCGTTTTTTTTGGAGGATAGCGTCTTGGTTCTGTTTGGAATAGCATGATCCGTGCACTCGTGTAAGTGCTTATAGAGTGCATTTGTGTAGGATTCAGCAGTTGTAACTGTATTGTCCATCTGCATGGGTGTCATGAAGTTCACCACTTCTGTCTTAAGAAGCATGAAGTTAGCTTTGGAGAAAATTTTTACCATGGTTTCCTTACTGGGAGGTGGGGTCGGGATGTGAATATCTAGGGTGATTAGCTTATGGCCGGATCTGACCAACGAGGAGATGACTTCAGGTGTGGAACACTGGTCACTCATGTTGGTAATGACTAGGTCTAGGATATTGCTGCCCCTGGTGGGGGAGTGGATAAGTTGATCCAAGGCATTGGAATTTATGAATTCCAGGAAGCGTTGAGCAAAGGAGTTAGTACATGATAGTTTTCCCAGTTAATAGTGGGGTAGTTGAAATCACCAATTATTAGGGTGTTTGGTTGAACCATAAAATTTTCCAGTATATCAAGAACAGAGGAGTGGGAATCCTGGGGCATGGTGCGGGATCTCTAGCAAGCTACAGTTTAGATTGTAGTTTTTCCCAGAGTTAGTTGCACTTGAATAACCTTGGATGCATTATGCTGAGCAACTAGCCTGGAGGTGTGGATATCCTTAATGAATAACTGGTGCAATATTTTTTCCATTGGATTGGTACATTACTAAATTTATTTATTTATTTATTTATTTATTTATTTATTTATTTATTTATTTATTTCTGTTGACTGGGAAAGTCCGAATGGGTAGAGCCCATTTTCAGCGGAGGCCCAGGAAGAAAAACTCCACCACAGTAAGTTTATATTAACAAGTGAATTTCAGACAGTTCTCAAAAAACAACAGTTACATTTGTCATGAAACAGCAAACATAATTAGAAGACAGTAATATACAGTAAAGTATTTACATCAGCAATTGTAAGTCTATGCAGTTGCTCTAGCTGTAAAATATTTGCAGAAATAAATAGACTGATACTGCAGAAGGGAATGATTACTGTAAAGAAGATGAGTGTTCTTTCATTTCAGTAAAGAAAGGTTTGCAAAGGGTTCAAGATATGTAATGTAGTTAGTTATAAAATTGTGTAGGAAGGAAGATTTTTGTATCGTATATAAAAAAAGTAAGCTATAGAATAATGTAGAAAGGGATAGAAGATATTAATATCATACAGAAGAAGTAGCATATGACAGACAGCATGGTATAAGATTGTTTCTATATAGGCTGCCTTTTCCAAGTTGGTTTATCTAGAAGGTGTATAACTTAGAGATACAGGATATGCATGACAGGAGTAGTGCGGTGGATTGGGGCAGATAGAAAAAGAGCAAGATGAGAAGTGTTGTTTAAGGGGGGGTGAAAAGGGATGCACTAATTCAAACGCAGGAAGGAAAGTTTTTTGGGGTGCAATGATTCCAGTAGAGCAGGGCAGAAATGTTGTGATAAGCAATAAGAAGTGTATGGTTTTACTAGTGGTCACAACCTGCTATCGACCATGAGCATGGCCAAGACTTGGTAAGGCACTGTTTAAGCTGGGTTTTATAGCTTGGAAATTTGTTAATTATTTTTACTTGTATAGGGTTGGTATTCCAGAGCTTGGAGATGTAATGCGTATAGTGAGTTCTCCAATTAATTATTTGCTTTATTAGTGCTTAGTAGAAATTTATCACCAGAATGGAGGTCCTTTATGGGGATGTAAGGCGATAACATGTTTTTTAATGCAGGGCATTGTTCAGGAAACTATAGCAGTTTGTATGCCGTAACTAACTGAGACTGTTATGCAGCTGTTAAGCTCCAGCCAGTTTAGCTGCTTTAAGGCTTGGCAGTGGTGAGCTCGATGTGCTGCTTTGGTAGCAGATTTAGCTACTTTGTTGTAACAGGAGGCTAGTTTGGAATTTAGTGTAGAGCTTAGGTTTGTAAGGATAGGTGAGGCATATAAGAGGGTTGGAAACAAATACGATGAGGCTAGGGTTTTTCTTGCTGGGTCTGTAAGGTGCTGTTTTGCCATGTAAAGGGAGCTAAGTTTCTGGTGGGTCTCTTTAATTGTTTGAAGAATATGATGATTGTCATGTATTACAATGTCCAGTAATTTAGTCTGTTGTACTATCTGGATTTTAGTATTTACAAAAGATAGTATGATCATGTTTAATATGGAAGGTGAGTGGTACTATTTTCTTTTGCTTCTCTTGTTGACATGAGGTACACAACTGGTTCTTAAATAAAATCCGAATGCTTCCCATACCCATGTTTTGTTTGTCCACTATCTTTATAACAATAATGATATTTTGATTGGGTACAGACCTCAATCCCAAAGAATATGTTATTGAAAACCCACCTTTCCTTACAGTCCTCTCTCCATAAGTGGAGGTACTGTTGTGATTGCAAGCCTCATAATTGCTCCCGGCATGCTTTTTTTTTGTGCCATGAATCATGATTCCATTCCAGTATAAGCCTCCATCAATGAAACAGACTGCAGGCACAGTGCAGTATCTTGTCACAATCATAGATATGTACAAGAAAGTGTGATCCAGTCCCAGACTCCATATGTTTTGATTCGTGCTCTAAAAGTGCATCTGAGCTTTAAAAGTCACAATTTACATACACTTCTGTCCAGGTTTGACCTTAAGACATTTGGACTCCACTCTCACACAGACTTCACACTGGGAAGTGGCAGGATCAGTATGTCTTACATGGTCCATAAGACTGGTCTAGGAAACACAATTACAAAGTAAAAGGCATTTTCCTACTCATAAACTTGCTTATGCATTAGCTAGAAATCTCAGAGGAGCTGACTACATTTCTTGTCTTTCATTGCAAAAGTGGCAAGGTTAGTATTAATAAAACTCCATTTTGTGACAATTGGGGCGGCCACGGTGGTGCAGCAGTTAGCCTTGCCACCTCACAGCAAGAGGTTCTCCAGTTCGATTCTCGGCTGGAGTGCCTTCTGTGCGGAGTCTGCATGTCCTCCCTGTGGTCTCGTGAGTTTCCTCCGGGTGCTCCTGTTTCCTCCCACATCCCAAAGACATGCTGTAGGTGGATTGGACACTCTAAACTGGCCCTAGGTGTGAGTGTGTGTGTGCCTTCTGTGGAAGGTTGGGCTTCTGACAACTCGACACTGTAAAACTCCACTGCCAATCATGAACGGACAGGTGACCCACTGTGGCGACCCCTAACCAGGAAAAAGCTGAAAGAAGAAGAAGTATTTCTCACTATGTTGGCTGCTCATTCTCCAATAGTAGTTAGATACTGTTAGTGTAACTGAGTACTTAACAAGGTTTTCAAACAAAAACTGAGGCAGGATTAACCATCCGGGTGTACCACTCCAGTAACTTTTGTAGAAGATAGTAGGATCATGTGGAAGCTGAGAGTGGTAATGCTTTCTTTTGCTTTTCTTGTTGACATGAGGTGTACAACTAGTTCTTAATGAATGTAATTATAATTAACTAAATGTGGAACAGTCAGCCTCAGGTATTATGAAAACAAACACTAATAATAATAAAAAAAAAATAGAACAGATACTGTGATGTGAGTTAAGTTCTTATCACCAAAACTTATAACATCACGGCAGAGAAAGTCCTATTGCAGATGCATACAGGAGAAAAATAATCCAAGAGAAGTGAAATATAAGGTACACATATTGAGTGGAGGGAGACAAAGGTGGGTAGATAAATGATTTCACTCGGCTAAAACAGGAAAGCAGTAAGACAGACATTTTGAATATAGATATTGCAAGAGTCACCTACAAAATGGGGGTGGGGGGGTGGGGACAAAAAGAAACTTAAAGGTAGAAAATGTTTGGGATGGACTGGGGAAGAATTTTGGCAGTGGAAGTGTGTTGCAGAAACCTGATAAAATTGTGTGAGTTTTGTATGTTCTCTCTACATCAATATGGGTTTCCCTAAGGAATTCTGATTTCCTCCCATCTGTCAGTACATGCTGCTTAATGGCTACCTTAAAGTTTCTCTGCATGTAATCTTTATTGCTGCCGGCCTGAGCAATGGCTAGAAGAGATCTGTAAGCATTAGTTTACTTACCTGGTTTAGCAAATAATTATGTAAATAAAAATACATTTTTGGAAGTAATTATAACTCTGTTGTACATGTAGAGGTGAGTAGCAATGCTGTTTATAAGGAAAGATCTGAGATGACAATGATGATTATTATAATTACCATTATTATCAATCATAGGTTCATAGATACATAGGTGTACACTTGGCTATAGACCACTGGGGTCCCTATAAGCCTAGCTGTGCATCCCAAATGTGTCATGCAAGTTTTGTGTCTTAGAGGTTATTTTAAGGGGTATATGCTAGCTAGGGCATGCTCTAGAGGCTCCCTGTATCCACTTAAGACATAGGTGCCAGATTAGGGGCTAATTTCCAATTTCCCATCCACTGGTCCAGGTTACACTTGAATAGGGTTACCTTCCCATTGGTGAGCAGCCTGTCCCAAGAAGGAGAATTCCCTGAGACAACTACCTGTTCCTCCAGTATGTTATATTTATGTTGCAAGCAAGGTTTAAGTCCCTAGAATGAGTAGTTCTAATGCTATTTGTTCTGTGGATATGAAGTTCCATAAGAGTGGGATCCAGGGATGCCTTCTCTGAGAGGCATAGATTGCCTCTCAGCAGTTTGTAGTATACAGGGTAGAGATGGGGCTTTGAGGTGTTCTGCATAATATTTGTTGCTAACACCCTACATTCTTTTTGTATGGAAACTCTGTAGATGTACCAGTTGCTGTATGTGCCTGATCAGGTACATGTAGAAGAGGATGTTGTACTTAATGATGGGTCTGATGAGGGCCAAATATAGAGAAATGATGACCTCCTTGGACGTAAATGTCATTCTTTTGCTTATAAGCTGAGCAACATAGAATGATTTCCTTACTACTTTAAATACATTTGGCCAAAACTAGGTTACTATCTACATATGTCCTCAAATCCCTGATTACTGGGTGTACTAATAGAGGTGTGCTATCAATGAGGTAGTTTCTTAAAGTGAATGACTTCCCAAAGCATACGATTATGCATTTCTTGACTATGACCCAGGGATCACTCCAGTGGCTCTACTCGACAGAGACACTGGGAACTAACTTTGGGTGGCACGATGCCAGGATAATCCTATGGGCTAGGCTTGTAAAGGCTCCAGGGCCATTAGCCTAGTACACACCTATGAACCTATAAACCTATGAGTTTTAAGCTGTGGCTTTAGCATCAGTCATTTATCTATGTTAGTCCTTCCTGTAGGATGTTAGTGTCTTGAGAGGATTCTGTGTTTGGTTCAAGTTTGCAAACATCTGCAGACTTGGTCAGCCAAAGGCCCTTGCCATTGTCCTTGATTTCCGAGAAGTAAATGCCAAAAAGGAGCAGACCCAACACAGAGCCCTGAGGGACTCTACTAGTGACCAGCCTCATTGTGGAGGTAGGCTGTCATATCCTGACTTCATGGGTCATATCTGAGAACCCAATAGCTGTCCAGTGTGTAACCAAAGTATGCCTAATTCTGTGAGTCTATTTACAGTACCTGAATGGAGTATTGTATCAAATGCCATAGCCAGGTCAGGGTAGGTAGTATGCAGCATTTTGCCATCATCTGTTGCCTAGGTGACCTTTTTAGAGAAATCAGCCAGCTTGAGTAGGCATGATCTGCCCTTGACAAAGCCAAACTGGGTTGGTTCCTGTCTCCAAACATTTTCTATGTCATTATTAATCATTTCCATGATAATTCTTTCCATGGTGGCATTGCAGTTTAGTCTAGTCTAGTCAGACTTATAGGTCTGTAGTTTTCAGGGTCCATTGACAGACTAACCTTGTGCAGGGAGATGACCATTGAACTTCTCCATTTATGTGGCACAAAACCTGTCTGGAGGCTATGGTTAGTTACTCCAGTGATCCTGATAGGTCATGTTTCAGGCTCTTCAGGAGGCATTTTGGGATATTTTCAGGGCCCACTGAGTGATCTTATTCATAAAGAACACATCTAAGACCTGCCCCCTAAAGATAGTTGGAGGGGTTGTGTTTGATGGTATTATCCAAGGGGTTGCCAGGGAGGAGAGAGGAGGGTAGAAATTGAGCTGAATTTGTCATCAAGCAGATTTACTATATCTTCTGGCTGTGTATGTGGATCAATTTACATTCAGTTCTGCACAGTGCCGTGTGCTACCTTTGAGGATTCAGACATAGTTAATTGAAAGCCTTGTGGTTGTCCTTGGCCTGGAAGAGTATCTTTACCTCAAAATTTACCTTGGTAGCTTTAACTTGCCCTCTTAGTTATTTTCTTAGCTTGATGAGAGAGTTTTTATCCTGTTGGTTGTTGCACTTCCTAATTTTAGCTATGACTTTTTTTTTTCTTTTGTTGCATAACCTGTTTATGTTTGGATTCTGCCAGACAGTATGTTTCTTGAGTTTGTTCTGGGCTTATTTCTGGTTGGTACAGCTGTCTGTATGCATCTCTTAATGTGATTGTACAGGGTTTCAGTACAGCTGTCTCTATGTATCTGTTAATGTGATTATATGGGGATTTCAATGAACAGCTCCCCCATAGGCAAGTGTGTTGTCTGGGTTTGAATGGCTTGAAATTGTGTCAGGTTATCACTTAATAATAGGAAGTTTGCCTTAAAATAGCTCTTAGCTGTTACAGAATTTGCAAGGGTCATAGCACTGCTCTTTATTTCAAAAGAGACAGCTTTATTGTCCGAACTTACCAGAAAGGACACTATGCTGGGGAAGGTAGTGGTCTCCCATATTTGTGAGTACCAGGAGCAGTATGTTTGTACCCCAAGTGGGAGTATGCAGTATCTGGTCCAAAGTGTTTGCCTTAAAAAAGTACAGGAATCTCTGGACCTGCAAGTTTAGAATTGTGTAGGATTTCCAATTTATAGAGATGTAGTTAAATTCACCCACATGAATATATTTGGTTGAATGGTGATTGTCTTCAGTAGGTCTAAGTATGAACTATGGGTTTCATGGGTCATAGAGGGTGATCCAAAGCTTGCAAGGATATGAAATGGGACTTTATAGGATCATAGGATCATGAGAAGTTACTAGGCTAATGGCCCTAGGGCCCTTTCAAGCCTAGTCAAGTTCTTACCCTTATTTCCATGATCAGCACCTATTGCCCCTGTCCAAGGGGGACACAGATGGAACCCCGGGGTGAATTTACAGTCACCCATCCAATCATACAGATTGCGTTTGAAGAGGGCCAATGAGGTGCTCTGTTTGACATGATGTTGGAGTCTGTTCCAAAGGTGTCGTAACCTCTGGGAGACAAATATGTCCCTCCTGCAGGTTTTATTAATGTCACATACCAGGTTAGGTCTTTGGAGCAAGGAACCCATGTACCATTTAACTTACGGATATGCAGCATTCCCAATAATGCTGGGTCAGAGATTGCCTTGTATGCTAGACAGAGATTGCCTCTGAGTAGTCTGTGTGAAACCAAATAAACTGCCAGTGATTTCAGATGATCCCCATATTACAGATGTTGAAGACCTAGAATTTTCCTTATGAGGAACCTTTGTGGTCTCTTCAATTGCTGGAGGTGCTTGGAAAGGTACATACCGAAAGGGGTGTTGTACTCAATTATTGGCCTGATGAGAGAAGACTACAGGGAGGTTATTACTTCTTTTCTTCTGGATGCAATGCCCTTACTTATGAGATGAGCACTATAGAATGCCCTTCTTACCACTGTGGAGACATGATGATCAAAGGTAAGGCCACTGCCAACCTGTGTGCCCAGGTCTCTCACCACTGAGTGCGTACTTAAGTTGTTGCTATTGATGTGGTAACCACTCTTACTGAATGGAATGATAATATTTTTTGCATTGAATTTAAGGCCATGACTCTGGCACCAATCATTTGTTTGTGTAAGACCCTCTTGTAGAATGTTGACATCATTTGGAGGTTCTACGATCGCTTCCAGTTTGCAGTCATCAGTGAACTTTATCAGCCACAGACCTTTAGCTTTTGTTTGTACTGCAAAGAAATAGATCCCAAACAGTAAAAGTCCCAGGACTGATCCCTGTGAAGCACCACTGGTTATAAATCTGCTGTTGGAGGTGGATTCCCCTGTTTTGATTACATGAGTTATATCAGTGAGCCAGTTAGTGACCCATCTGATAATATAAGGGTTGAAGCCTAATTGGGTGAGTGTATTAATGATGCCAGAGTGGGGGATAGTGTCAAATGCCTTGGCTAAGTCCAGCTAGGCTATATGCACAGATTTTCCCTTGTCTAGGGCCCTTGGTGACTGCCTCGAAGAAGTCCACCAGGTTTAACAGGCACACTCTCCCCTTGACAAATCCATACTGAGCAGGGTCATGTGTTTAGGGATTTCCTATATCTTTGTTGATAAGGCCCACGATGACTCGCTCCATGGCCTTGCAGATAAGGCTAGTCAGGCTAATAGGTCTGTAGTTCCCGGGGTCAGTGGAAGCACCATCTCCTTTGTGCAAGGGAATAACAGTGGCTGTTTTCCATTCAGCTGATGCGAAGCAGTGCTTAGACTATGATTGAAAAGCGTACCCAGTGATGATGCTAATTCATGTTGGAGCCCATGTAGGATGCAACCAGAGATGTTATCAGGTCCCATAGATGCTGTGTTTTTTGTCTTAGAGAGGGCATTTATGACCTGCTCTTTAGAGATACAGGGTAGAGAACAGGTGGTAGGGATGCCATGGAGTATATGTGGTAGGGACAAGGGAGTGACGTTTTCACAGAACCTGTCAGCCAACAGGTTAGCCATGTCCACAGGATCAGTATATGTGGTATTGTTAATTAACAGTTCATTACAAATCTGGGCCTTTCCTTTTAGGTTACAGCTGTAACTATAGAATGCCTTGTGGTTGTTCTTTGTTGTGGAAGCTAATCTGGATTCGTAGTTTGCTTTGGAGGACTTCACAAGAAGTCTTATTTGCTTGTTTAAGCTGAGGAGGGAATATTTCCAGTTTAGGGCTCGGTCCCTCTTACTCTTAGACAGCAATTTCTTCATCTTATTGTAGAGCCTGTTAATGAAAGTTGTCCACCAGGCAGGTTTGCTCTTCCTTGAGGAGCTTGTTTTGGTCCTATCAGGTATGGCTGAGTCAATGGGGTTATACAGGTGTTTGCATAAAGCATTGGTGTAGAGCTTGGCATAGCTGCCAGTTCCATCTGAGGGAGGAGGTACAGTGAAGCTATTTATACCATCCTGTAAGAGGTTATAGTCTGCTTTGGAGAAGTTTTTTAGTTTAGTTGCTGCTGGAGGGGGTCAGGTGTGATGGTTACTTTGAATGAGACCGATCTGTGGTCAGATCTCACCAGGGAGAACCTCGCAGTGGGGGTGCTACAGTGGCCCCCCCATATTGGTAAGTACCAGATCCAGGATGTTGGCACCCCTATGGTAATTTGGACATGGAAAAGCTCAGGTGCTTCATCCTGTTTGACCAACTTGAGAGTAATGTTTATTTTTAACATAGATCGAGACACCTCTATCTTTAGTCTGCCAGGTTGCTCCCCACAGTTTTAAACCATATCTCAGTAATTGCACAGATGTCTGCATTCAACACTTTTCCCATTCTCTACTCTCACCTGGTTTCATATCTATTTCACAAATAGATAATCAGTAAACTGGAAATATGAGTTCTCCTCCTTCCTCCAAATCACAGTCAGAGTTCCACAAGGCTCACTGCTGGGGCCACCAAACATTAACATCCCCCATACTGCTACCACCAAACAGGCAAACAAAGTTCAGTGTGCAGATGATGACAATCTGCTCTGCCCTAACACTAAAACCCACCAAGAAGCCACCCAAGAGTCCTGCTCCTCTGTAGAATCCTGGGTAAGTACTGCAGACCTACTTGCAAATGCTAAAAAGGCCAAACTCATGCTCTTTATACCAAAATAATATAATGATCAGAAAAATAAGTCCCATATTATCTCATCTGACAATATAATAGAAACCATGACTGAAGCCAAACTATTTGGAGTAATCATAGATGACAAACTCAAACTTCTTCTTCTTCTTTTGGCTTTTCCCAGTTAGGGGTCGCCGCAGTGGATCATCTGTCCGCTCATGATTGGCAGTGGAGTTTTATGGCGTCGAGTTGCCAGCCTGACACCCAACCTTTGACAGAAGGCACACACATGTACACACTCACACCTAGGGCCAATTTAGAGTGTCCAATCCACCTACAGCTTATCTCTGGGATGTGAGAGTAAACCAGAGCACCTGGAGGAAACCCACGTGACCACAAGGAGGACATGC
Source organism: Protopterus annectens (assembly GCF_019279795.1). Lineage (NCBI taxonomy): Eukaryota > Metazoa > Chordata > Ceratodontiformes > Protopteridae > Protopterus > Protopterus annectens. Next base: position 174,991,821 of record NC_056730.1, on the reverse strand, counting down.
AGACTCTGCACAGAAGGCACCCCAGCCGAGGATCGAACTGGAGAGCCTCTTGCTGTGAGACGACAGATGACAACCTCAAACTATGATTAACATATTCATCATGCAATTACAAAAAAGATACATACAAAACTTGGGTCCCTATATAGAACAATGCAATATCTTACAGTATCTACATGCAGATCCATAGCATCCTCTTACCTGTTCCTAACTATTTTGCACGCATCCCCTAGTTTCACAAGTCTTAACAGTACCCTCAAGTCCAAACCTGAAACATGCTATGAAAAAATTTGTAATATACTCACACAAAAAAATCCATCACTGCAAACCCCAAAGGAACTAAACTGGCTGGAACTCCCAAGCCAATTAACTTATTCTTAACTCAGTGCAACCCACAAACTTATCCATAAACTAGATAGCTGCCCTCTCTAAAAACATACTGCAACCATAGAGTAACAGCAGAGCACCGTGTTTCAATAATAAATCCCTCCTAGCTGTAAGTAAATCAAAAAACTCTGTGGGGAACGCACTGAACTCTTACTACATTACAAAATTATAGAATTCCAATCCACTACAGCTAAAAACTTATAGAAAATGACAAATATTTTAGAAGCAAACTAAAACAGCACCTACAACATTCCTGGCTCTGCTCTTGCTCAGATCATGGTTAATTCCTACCAAAGTAACATATTAAGATACTGTACCCCCGACAAAACTATGTCCCACCCTTCCTAACTCATCACATATGAACCCATCATGATGACGAGCTTAGTACAATTTCACTTTTTCTCTCCAACTGTAAACAATCAATACTTCTCTGTTGCTTTTCCTCTCCTCTCCTCTCTGCAATTATTTGATTTGTTTCACTTATTTTTACCTCTATTTTGCAGTTATAAAAATAAACGCAAATGTAAATGAATGTTTTTTTCATTTGTTTTACTTTTTTCTTTCTGGACGTAGCATTTTTCTAAACAGCCAACAACCCATGTTTAGTTGCACTCTATAGTAATACAAGACACAATACTATCAACAATGTAAAATAATGTAATTAAAATGTCTATGGATTGTGACCACTTATGAATTTAAATGTGGAGCTGTTCTCCATGGGCATCCACTGAAAAAGGACATTTCTATCCTAGCCAGACTTTCCCACTCAACAAAGATAACAAACAAACAAACAAATAATTAAATAAATAAGAAGGTAAGGAAAGCTTGGAGGATGTGGACCTTCTTGTTTAGATTCCTAGCACTGAGCAGTAACACCTTCAGATTTCCTTTGGTTGATTTTGATATGTTGGAAGGTTTGTCAGTTTGGAATTGCCTAAAACGGGTCTATATTACATCGTCAAACTCACATGAGTTTGAAAGATATAATATCGAACAGTGAAGTTCGAAACTGAATAATTACGAAAACACAGAACAGTGATTTTTTTCCCCCAGGGAAAACAATCACTGTTCCATTACCAGAAAAAAAAAAAAAACACTTACACTTTAAACTTAAACTAATGAGGGGGGTTTTGCCCCCAAACCCCCCAATGTGGGGGGCTATTCCCCCACCCCCCTACTTAAATATACCAACTCCAAGATTGCACCACAGTGGAGGAAATAACAAATGGCCCACCAATTTTTTTCCCTGGGAAAAAAATTGGTGTACTGTGGCTTCGCTATTTTCGTATTTCGAACATTTGGGTTCAATATTACAACGTTCGGCCTCCTGTGAGTTCAACGTTGTAATATAGACCTGCCTAAAAAGACACTATGGGGGTGGACAATATTTTGCCAATATTCAAAAGCTTAGCAGGAGCAGGTGCAGACCACCTTTGTTGACCATATCCTCCCATGCTGTCAAATATTGTGTCCCTTTTGAATGACACCAGAAGCTAAGTCAATTATTAAAGCCAATCACTTTCTGTTTGTATTATGTCATCATCCTTGGTGAGGGAAGCATACTGCTCAATGATAGACTCATACCAACCTGGGACACATAATCCATAATCTTGTCACTTTTCATATAGCATATGGAGATAATGTTATGTCTCTGGTCATTCACACCCACATGGACTATGACTGAGTCATTTTGGTACTTGTGGTCCAGTGACTTGTCTGTGTGCATGACTTGGTGGATCCTGGCCCCTGATAGGCAGCTGACCATTGATTTTCTCCTTTTTAAACCTTGTAAGTGATGCATCTGTATATCTGATCATGGTGTCTCCTATGACTAGAGTATTGGGTAATGTTTTAGCTTGTCTGATAGACTTTGCAGTTGAGGTTCCATGGGGTGTGGCTGTATGTGTAGTGTTAGGATTTATTTTGGTAGAGTGCTTTTGGTTTGCTGAAGATAATTTTCGTAGGTGGAATGTTTAGCAGCTCTTTGGGGTTTAGGAAGATTGTTTTTAAGTGCCTCAATGTTTGTTGGTTTATGTATTATCTGCATACTGTGAGTGTAGTGTATGTGTTACTGACAGCTTGATTGTTATTTTCAGTGCTTGTGCGCAAGGGTCTTGCCTCCAGTGACATTGTGTAATTACATCTCTTGCATACTGCATCAGTTTTTCTAAAGATTAGTTGATTGTCAATGAACATGAAACAATTATTACATTATCTGAAGGTACCAGTATCCAGCTGATTAGTGACAGAGAATTTGGGAATGTGTTTATCCATGATGTCAGGTCCTTTTAAGGTGATCTACAAGGGTGTTGTTCAAGAGGTTGTTTAATAGCAGACTAGCTTGTGTGCTTTTGAGACTATAAGCAAAAAAATAGGGTGTAGAAAACTAGATTCATGGGGCTGTGATCCTCAGCATTCAGACTAGTTGTTCTTTGTGCAACTAAGTTACTGGGTACAGTTTCAGAAGTAATTTTTATGGAAAATTTAGTTTCTAAGTGCTTGCGTCTAGCATCTATACAAGGCACTGCTAAACATTATTAATTTGTAGAGGCAGTGAAAATGAGTTAACTGACTAAATAGCTCTCTGGCAAATAAAATAATCTCACTTAAAACCTTTCTGTGTGATTAACAACTTGAACAGACCTGACTGCCTTCTACTGCTACTACAAAAGCAGTCCCAAGTTGTCTTAATGTAAAATCTCACAGTAGTTAGCAATAGTGAAAAGCTAATGGAAGCAAATCAAATGATTAGTTATAACAAAACATGTAATGTGATTTCAAGGCAGACAAGCCAGCAAAGATGAACACAAACATTAAGGGAATTTCAAAGTGAACAAACCAGCAGCAAAGTCTATGAAGAGCAAAAGCAATTTACAGCATTAAAATGCAGAACAAAATGCAATAAATATATCAAAACTACAATAGCTGTGCACTTAAATAATTTAGAGACGTGTAAAATTTCAGTTTGCAGTACTTATTTTAGCCTGGATGGCACTATATGAAAGCCAAACACTTTGAGAACACAGGCAAGGATTCCAAGCATTGCTGATCTCATTCTAAGGAGGTTTACCAGTGTTATGACTGCAATAAGGCATGAGAATTAGCAGGTACAAGAAGTGAATGTAAACCTTTGAAAGAAGAAAGGGGTACCATGATATGAGAATGTATAACTGAGTTTAGAAAATTTCCATGTTCTTTTTTGCCCCCTGTCTTTCCACAACCATCAGTCCTATCCCCACTTAGTTGTCTGGAATTCTTGACGTTTCAGCACATTGGGTATGACGATGATTAATGAGGGCCATGATGAGTCGTTTATACATTTTGGTAAGTGAGCTGGTCCAAAGACCCTTTTCAGTCATGACCTTGGCCCTTGAGTGTGAAAATACAGAACTTCAATTGACAGTAACAGCGTTACAACTTCTTAGGTTATACAGAGGCAGAGATTCAGAAGACTTTATTAGGTTTCATGTTTCAATTTAGCTTACTGTCTACTTAGTGTTGTAGATTTTTTTAATATAAGGTAATATGTAATTAATTTTGTAATACAGAAATAACATGCATTCATGATGCCCAATTTGAAACAGCCTTAAATTCAAGAGTTCAGAGGGTAGAAAGGGTTTGGGTGGAGGGTGGAGTGGTAGGTGGTGTAGACATCTGTGTGTGTGGGGGGGCACCAAAATGTTCTATGTTTCTTACCAGAGATACTAAGGCTATCCCTGCCTGAGTCCTTAATTCTGAACCTTCTATTTTCGAAATGTGAGTCAATATCTCTGACAGTGTGCACATATTGGCAAAATTTGGAATACTTACTCTTAACCTTAACTACAAAGCTCAAAGCATGATTGAAATGTGTTACTTTATACTTACAGAAAGTCATTTTGCTGAATGACTAGGATTCAGTTTTTATTCACCATATATATTTATTAAAAATAAGCCAACACTGAACATGTGACAGACTCTTTCGATTTGAAAGAATGTGAAACTTGGATGTTTTTAAAAGTTAAAATTAGGAGAATTCCTTCTAATGAGGTACAGCTGTGAGATATACCAGTGTCCACAAGCTATTCATGAGATTCCAAAAACTGCTTAACTGATATGGCTGAAGGCAAGTCCTTGATGTGTTTTGGTGTACTTCCTACAGTAGCAGCCCTGGAGTAATAGCAGGTAAACTTCATCTTTCTCACTGCTGCCTCCCATATGCATGTGATTAGACCTCCTCATTTTATCTTGAATGAGAGAAATATTACAAATCCTATACTACAGGTACACAACATTTTGTTTTGCTTTTTGTAGAGATTTCTTCATGGAAAGATGGGTGATGCTCAATCCAAACTTGCCAGCCAAATAAAGTGATAGCTAAATATGACATATATATATTCATTCATATATAAGACAAGCAAGCAAAAAAGGAGAGTCACTCAGCTCAGTGAAGAATAACATCAACAAGAAGAGATTAAGTCTCTACACACATTTACTGTCATTTATTCTAATTCAGAGGAGCTAAGTGACTTGTTGGGCATTTTATGAGTTATTCACTGCTCAAGCATTATGCATGAATAAACCAAAGTTTTTTACTGTTTTTCCTCCAGTTCTCTTCTGATCATCCACCTCTTCCCATCTGCTAATTTGTACAATTTATCCCGCTCCCTTGTAAGATCCATACTGCTTTTCATGCATTGAAAGGGGCAAGGGTCAGATAATCATAAAGCAGTGCTATAATTCGTGAGGAGTATCAGGATTTTACAGTATATGCCAGCTAGTATCCAGGGTAGTTGATAATTAGTAGGCCTTTCTGATTCACACCATGCATCTGCATGTGATATGAACAGAACACCCTGTACTCCCCTTATAGACAAGCATCATCTGCTTTAACCAATCATTACTGAAGCAGAATTTGAAACCAAGCTAGGTAATATCATATTTTGTCTCAGGCTGCCCAAAGATGTTTTGTCTTTCTGCAGAAATGCTAACAATCTTGCATTCACTGGTCTTGTGGGTCCTTCAGCAGGCGACAGGAAACAAAGGAAAAGTGAGCATGTTTAATTATCAACTTGATGGCAAGATCATGTTCCAAAGTGGTAGATAACCATGTTTGGCATTGTTGAGACACACTCAGTTTTCTTGATCATGGACATAGGTTTCTACATAGTTACTAGGTTTGCAGTCCAGGAGACCATTGAGGAGTTTGACCCATTTTCTCAATTGCTGCAAAGCACTGCCTGGTTAAGTGACATGCCCAAAGTCACACAGTGGACAAATGAAGGCTGAGGGAATCAAACCCTGTACCACAGGAAGCAGCTTGTTAATGTCTTATATCCTTAATCCTCTGCATTTACTGCTAGACTAAAAGGAAATTGACATACCCAAATGCAGGATTATTGGATGAAGCCCATTAGCAGCCTGCATCCATACCCCATGAGCTAAACAACCAGACTTCTCACTTAAGGACTTGGAAAACCTTAAGAGAAATGACACCCAGTGTTCCTTTTCTGTACATTTTAAAGTCAGGTCAGCCATATCTTGCTCCAGCTTAGTTGTGCATTCCAGGATTAACGGATTTTGAAGATTTTGCTGAGAAGAGTCCATAACTACAGTTAACTTCTGTATGGACTCAAGCAATTGAATGGTGTCTGTGCTCATGTTAGCAGGAGTCAGATTTTTTGTTGTTGCTTCCAAGAATACTGGGGGCACATAGGAATGGAGTTTCTCTTCCAGAGAGCTCTTCTTAGGCCATGCTTTCTGGTAGATGAGCCTAATGGCTATAAACTTTTTGATTTGGTTTTCCTGGCTGCATTTTCAGAGGCACAGAATCTGTGAAGACTTCTCAGTATCCAGAAGGTAAAACTAAACAAAAAAGCCCAGAGATGTAAACAGAACATACTCGCATCTTGACAAGTAAACCGAAAATCCTCTTAGTAACAAATATTTTAATAAATAAGGTCTGCTTGTTCCACCCAGTTTGCTCATTTTCCATCCTTTTGAATAGACTGTTGATCCTACTTAAAAACATTCATTATAAAAATTGCCTAATCTCCATCTTTTTCATTCTTGAAATGGCTGTTGATGCTGATGTATTCAAGAAAGGTATGCAAATTATTATCCATCTTTTTCATAAAAAATGCTTACTGTGTCTTCTTGTTCTTGTGTATCTCTTTCTTAAAAGGGTATACCGATTTGGACTCTGTGGATTCCTTTGGAGTACATAAAATGCTTTTATACCTACTTTCTTCTGAATCCTTCTTTAAGAGTTTGCATCTTAATACCTCAATTGCCTCCTTTACATTGTTCCAGTGAAAACAACACACTTTATTTGTTTTGTGTGTGTGTGTGTGTGTGTGTGTGTGTGTGTGTGTGTGTGTGTGTGTGTGTGTGTGTGTGTGTGTGTGTGTGTGTGTATGAGACTGTGTGTCCATGTGCTTGAGACTTTCACTGTGTCAGTGTTGTGTGTATTCACATGTGTGTGTGTGTGTGTGTGTGTGTGTGTGTGTGTGTGTGTGTGTGTGTGTGTGTGTGTGTGTGTTTGTGCACAAAGATTTATGCATACGTGTTTTCAAAATTATTAGGTTTCAAAGCTTGACATAAAACTGAATGATTGTTTGTTACCACTTTCTCCCTAGATAGTTATGAAATTATTAAAATATTGGAAAGAAATAGGGTGATTTTTTTCATGTAGTAATGAGGTACATAAAAAAGTAGGTAAGAAACCTATGACTGTTTTTAGGAAGGGGAGAAGTATCATAGGTTCATAGGTTGATAGGATGATACTAGGCTATTGGCCCAGAGGCCCTTATAAGCCTAGCCAAGAATTTTGCCCATGTTTCCTCAAAGTCAGCATCTCTTTCCCCTGTCCAGCAGGGACACAGGTGGGATCCCAGGGGTATGTTTTCTGTTTCCCTTCCAGTTATCCAGGTTCCTCTTAAAGAAGGCTAGAGAGGTACTCTGCTGGGCATGAAGAGGGAGTCTATTCCACAGATGGAGGAGTCTTTGGGACACAAATCTATCTTGCCAACAAGTTATACTAATATCACAGACCAGGTTAAGGCCTTGAGTGCTGGGTTGTGCGAGTGGAGTTTGTCTTACGGATATGCAGCAACTCCATCAAGGCTGGTTCTGAAATGACCTTGTATGCCAGACACATGTCACCTCTGAGCAGTTTGTATAAAATTGAGTAGGAGGACAGGGATTTTAGCCTATCTGTATAGGATAGGTGTTTGACACCCTGGATTTTCCTGGTCAGGAACCTCTCTGATCTCTCCAACTGCTGCATGTGCTTGGCAAGGTACATGCCAAAGGGGGCATTGTACTTGATAATGGGTCTGATAAGGGAGGAATGCAGGGATGTTATGACCTCCTTGTTCCTGGATGAAATACCCTTATTTATGAGAGTTGGGCCATGTAGAAAGCATTCCATACAATGGAGGCAATGTGGTGGTCAAAAGTCAGGTTCCCTCAACCTGGGTTCCCAAGTCTCTCATGACTGATTGCATGCTTATTACGTTTTTATTAATATGATAATTAGTGGGGATGACATTTTTCCCAAAGGGGATAATGATGCATTTCTTGGCATTCAGTTTGAGGCCATGCTTCTGGTACTAGTCATTAGTTTGGGTAAGGTCCTCTTGGAGGATGTTCACATTGCTAGATGAATTTAAGAGAGCACCCAGCTTGCTGTCATCTGCAAACTTGGTCAGCCACAGACCACTGGTTTTGGCTTGCATCTCAGAAAAGTATATCCCAAACAGTAGAGGCTCCAAGACCGATCCTTGGGGTACACCATTACGGGTCTACGACTAGAGGTGACTTTTCCTACTTTGACTGAGTAGGTTCTATCAGTGAGTCAGTTAGCTACCCATCTGGTAACATACGGGTTGATGCCTAGCTGGGAGAGTTTATCTATTATGCCCAAGTGGGGAATAGTGTCAAAGGCTTTGGTTAGGTCAAGGTAGGTGATGTGCACCATCTTCCTCTCGTCCATGGTTTTGAGGACTGTTTCAAAGAACTCGACCAAGTTTAACAGGCATGATCTCCCTTTGACAAAACCAAACTGTGTGGGGTCAAGCATTTGGAGGTTGCCAATGTCCTTATTTATAAGGTCCATGATAATGTGTTCCATGGGCTTGTATCAAACAGCTATTAGAATGACCAAAACCAAAAATTATAAATAATGGTGGCAATGGGGGCAGCTTGTGCCCCTGTCTTTGCTAACTTAGTGATGGCCTGGTGGGAAAATGAGTTCATTCCGAGAAGTAGATTTGCAAATTCTTGGGCTTATTGCACACGTTGGTGGCACACAGCAGGTAAGTTAGCAAAAGTATGTTTAATATAATAGAACACAGAGAAAGTAAGCGCTTTCGCGGACAACTTCCACTTCATCAGACTAACATTAAACAGGTCCTATCTTGAGTGGATGCACAACTGTGTTAAAGGACACTAAGGATTTCCTTGTAGAGTTAGGTGTACACCTTGAAGCACTTGCAGATCCATGCTGGCTGGTTACATTAGACATAGAATCGCTTTTTACAACAATCCCGAATGACTGGGGTATTGAAAGTGTTAGAGACCTTTTACATACAAAGGAGATGCAACCTAATAAGATTAGTTTAGTGTGTGCACTGCTTGAGATTATCCTAGAAAACAACATTTTTATGTTCAGAGATGAATATTATATACAGAAGGTTGGCGTGGCTATGGGTACTGCCTGTGCCAACAGCTACGCCAACCTCTCTCTTGTTCAATGGGAGGTTAATCATGTGATTAACAACAATGAATTTAGAATGTCCATTGTCTGGTATAAACAGTTTGTGGATGATATCTTCCTTTTGTGGCATGATACAGAGGAACGCCTTAAGGAATTTATTGTATACATCAATAATGTGACTACATTCCTTAAATTTACTCATAAATATTCTGACAGGAAGATAGAGTTTCTAGATGTCAGTGTTAGTAGAGATGCATTTCATTTAATATCTACTACTTTGTATAAGAAACTCATCAAGAAGAATACTGTACTTCATAACAGCAGTATGCACCCTAAACATACTAGAGCAAATGTCCTGAAAGGGCAAATTTATCGTGTTATGCATTTGCATAATGATGATACTGCTTTACAATCAGCACTATTTGTGCTAAAACAAGAGTTTATGTCAAGAGGGTATAAAGAGCACAATATAGACACACAACTAGAACTAACATGGAGTGAGGGAAGTGGTAGGGTAAACCATATTATAATACGAAAGTTGGAGTATGTAGTAGTGATAACATCTATACAGGCCCTAATAATACTTCTGAGATGGATGCACTTAGAATGCCACGCACATATGCTAGTAATATTAATATAGTGTGTGATATTATTAGAAATAACTGGGACATTCGACATGAACCTAGATTCACCTTTAGGAACAACAAGTCCTTGAAAAGACAGCTCTGTTACAAGATTGACAATGTACAACAATATAATCAATCCAACAGGTTAGGTACATACTGTTGTAGGAGGTGTACAGCCTGTCAATATATACATGTGGGAGGCTGCTTTTTACATCCACACAAGGGGTTCACCTTTGAGTCTAATTTTTATGCTGATTGTCAAATGAAGAACATGGTTTACTTTAGTTATTGCACAATCTGCAATGCTTTTTACATAGGAAAGACCAATCGTCCTTTGAAAGACAGAATACTGGAGCATATAAGGGATGTCAGGAATGCTAAGGAAAGCAGTGCACTTGCAATGCACGTCAAAGAAGAAGGTCACACACTTGGTTTTAAGTTTTTTGTACTTAAAATAGTCCCTGTTAATAAAAAAGGAGGTAATTTGAATAGTCGTACAGAAGGTGTTGAGCAGAAATGGATACCCAAATTCCAGGCGGATGTACCACCTGGACATAATAATAAAGTATCCTTAAAACCTTTTTTAAGAGCAAGATCACTGAAACATTAATATTTGTATGTAATGTGTATATATAATACATACTTTTTAGTAATATCTACTGTGCTTAGCCTCTCTGTATATATTTTTATACTTTTTATATGTACTGCATTTTTTGAACTCGCAGATTATATACTTATGTATTTTATGAATATATTTGTGTATAGATATATATATATATATATATATATATATATATATATATATATATATATATAAAATTTTAGTACATGGCTTTATGAAGGTATTATTAGAGTTTTAAATAGTTAGGGTATTTGTATAGTTGTTGACTATTTTATTTTATAACATTAGCACCTTGGTGTGCTAGCACTTTAATTTGTACTCCACATGCTTTTATGTCTTGTTTTTATTGATTGCTATGTGATCTATGAGTCTATTTAAAATGTTTTGTTAAACCTGTTTAATGTTAATCTGATGAAGTGGGAGTTGTCTGCGAACGCGCTTACTTTCTCTGTGTTCTATTATATTAAACGTACTTTTGCTAGCGTACCTGCTGTGTGCCAGCAACATTTTCTTCTCTGGATATTTACAATTTTACATCGTTGGCTGCAGTATCCAGGTGAAGATTTTTTTCTTGTGTATTATTACACACGTTTTTTGGATGATGTATTCATCTTATGGTTGGATATGGAAGAAAGGTTGAAGGAATTTTTTGAATATATTTCAAATACCACTGAATTTTTGACATTTACATATCAAAAGGTATATCTCAAATATTTATAGAAAACCTACCTTCTCTAACACCTACCTTCACCATAATAGTTGGCATCCCAAACATCAGATGAAGGCAGTAGTGAAAGGCCAGTTAGATAGAATAGCTTGAATGGTTACAGAGAAAGACACATTTAAGAATGAATGTGATTTTGTGATCTCCTTGTTTGGAAATCGTGGTTACCTATGCAATTTTTAAGGAAATTAAAAAAAAAATGAGGTGGTGGTAAAAAAGAAAAATGTGATATATAAACCATTATTGGGTAAAAAGATGGATTCTATTGAAGTAAGTGGAAATAATAGAGAAGAAGAGACAAGGTTTGCCAATATTAGTAAAGTTAATGAAAGTAGATTGTTTGTTATAGCAATAACCCACACCTGGGTGTGGGTAATGCTGGATTTACCCACGGTTGGCGTGGTTTGGTCCCGAGGGACCAAACAAAGCCAACTGTGGGTAAATACAGCATTACCCACACCCAGAAGTGGTTATTGCTATTATATGACATTATTTAAGAAAAGAAACTATTACTTTTCTTAAATAATGGCATAGTATAATGCCTGTTTACTGCCCTTCCGCAGATGTCTGGCATCCGCGGCAGTTCTGATGTACTGCGCGCCTGCGCAGTACATCAGAGTTGAGCAAAAGCAACGGAGAAAGCAAGATCTCCGTTGCTTTTTTATTTAAGCTATGTTAAATGGGTTTAACATAGCGAGACAGTTTTAAAATAAGCAACGGAGATGTCTGTTGCTTATTTTAACTGTCTCGCTATGTTAAACCCATTTAACATAGCAAACAATAAAAAGCAACAGAGATCTTGCTTTCTGTTGCTTTTTAAAACCTGTCTCGCTATGTTAAATGGGTTTAGCATAGCGAGACAGCTTTAAAATAAGCAACGGAGATCTCTGTTGCTTATTTTAAAGTTGTCTCGCTATGTTAAAACCATTTAACATAGTGAGACAGTATTTTAAAAGTAGAGTTATACTAATGGAAAAAAGTCCGGGCGACCGGACCTTTTTCCATTAGTATAACTCGATTTACAATGTGCACGCTGGCCAATCAGCGTGCATGTTTTGGGGGGGGTCATGGTATAATACCACTTTATCCCTAGACAGTTATGAAATTATTGAAATATTGGAAAAAACTTGGATGATTTTTTCATATAATAATGAGGTACATAAAAAGTATGTGAAAAACCTATGATTGTTTTTAGGAATGGGAGAAGTATCAAACAGTTATTAGAATGACCAAAACCAAAAATTATAAATACTGGAAGGCCTAAGGGGGTTTTTAAGTGTGATAGCTGCTCCCAGTGCCCCTATATATGGAACATGGAGAGTATTCTTATTAATGGTAGGAATTATAAAGCATTAGGGTACTATAATTGCAAAAGTAAAGGAGTTGTATATATTGCTTGTTGTAAAAATTGCTTGGCATTTTACTTAAGATAGGATATATGACCATTTGAGAGATGCTAAAATGGCAAAGAACACTAATGCCTTATACAGACATCTGGTTATGTATCCCACTCATACGTTTACATTTTTTTATTTTGCAACAAGTAAAAAGGGATGAAAGGGGCATTATTACGGAGGAGCACCTAAATAAATGTGAATTAAAATGGCAATTATTGTAAAATGCTATGAACCTACCAGGGCTTAATGACAGTTGTTCAATTTTGTCAGTTTTAAAGTTGCATCAATTAGAAGTGTAATGTGATTTTTTATTTCTATTTTGATATGTATTTTATATATATTCTTTATATGTAAAGAACATATATTAGTGGATGGTAGAAAATTTTACATTGCTTTCTTAAAATTTTTTAATGGTGTTGTTGTTGTTTGTCTTTAGGCTTTTCCCGGTTAGGGGTTGCCACTGCGGAACTCCGGTCCGCTAATGATTGGCAGTGGATTTTCACGAACGCCGAGGTGCCAGCTGAACGTCCAACCTTCAACGAAAGCACGCCCATTTATGCATGTCTTTCGAACGCTATCCAACTACAGGGAGGACATGCAGACTCCACACAGAAGGCACTCCCCGCACTCCAGCCGAGAATCGAACGGGAGAACCTCTTGCTATGAGGCAACAATGCTACAGCTGCACCACCGCGGCTAGGGTATTAATTTGGAGTGAATTGGCTTTATAAGTGAACAATAGCAGAGTGAATGTTAGTTCTGATGAAGTCTGTGTGCTGAAAGCACTTAACGTCTGGTATTTTGTGACTAAAAAATTTACAGTTCCTGACTCTACTGCTTCGGTGGCATTTTGGTGTTTTTCAAAATTTTATCTGTTTCTAGTTTGTTATTTGGGAGAAGAAAAACACTCAGAATTATTTGGTCATCTAGCTTGACACAGTGGGATAGCAAATCACAATAAAGGTAGCTTTCCTGGAAGAACACCTAAATCTGAAGAAACAATACTTAAAAATCAACATTTCTAGCCTGTCTTTGTATAAAATTTAAGTGAATTTGAGTCTTTAATTAAAATAGTATAACCAACAGCAATAATACCCATGGCATAATGTGGATTTATGTAAAAGTGAGGACTGCTAATAAACAGACTGAGATGATATCTTAGAAAATGCGTGCACCTCTGAACTGAGAATATGGATATGTATATGAACAGAAAACCTGACAATCCAAATACAAACAAACACTGAGCATTAAAAACAAGTTATGAGCAATTAGTGTGCTACTTAGCTCTGTGTTTTAGCTAACAGAGAGATACTAAAGAGAAAAATAAATTAAAAAAAGAAAAAAAAAGAAAGTGAGTAACTGTCCTGGAAATAGATTGACACACGTTGTTAGCATTTTGTCCTGGTTGTTACATTAGAAGAGTATTGAATATACACTGGTAATGTACTGACTATTAAGACATTACTGACTAATGGACATATGGTTACCATATTAAAACTAAAATGTTGACGATACTACAAAGTTAATCACTCTATTTACATAAATAAAATAGGTGACAGCAAGCAGTCTTATGTGTACCATTAACTTTCTGAGAAGGTATGCATTCTTTGTGGGAGGTCAAGTTAAAATCATCGTAAAATCTTACATTTGTTCCCTTTCAATATACGTAGTACGTGGCAATTGCTATTTGCCTCAGAGGTAAGTCCATGAGTACAAAACCTGAATCAGCATTCAGACTGCTTGTTATTGTGTCAAAGAATCCAAGGAGCTTTACTGTCATTGTCCTTCTTTTCAGATGTGCATGAAAATGGCCTTAAAAAAATATAAATGGCATGTCTGATAGAGAATGATCAGACTGAAACACGTGTGCTTCCCCCATCTTTACCTTAAAATATACATTTTGTGATGTTCTTATGATGGCAGCAATATAAATCATCTGACACTTTGCATCTTAGATGATTGTAGAGTTTTATGTCCTTTGGACAATGCTCTCTATTGGTCTTATTCTGCTTCTTGCAATAGATATGTGGACTGGTTTCTTGTTTCCAAGACAAACCTCAGTGTTCTTGAATAAATGCTTTTTCAGGTTGTCATCCTCTTGCAGTGTTAGTTGGAAGTCCCTTATGGGTTTGTTGAAATTTTAAGGTCCTTATGATATGTTATTACTAGTGCAACTTGTCAGAAGGGCTCCAAATCTTATACCGGAGCAGCTGTTCTTTTGGTAGTTGCAAACCTGGTTTTACAGCTCTCTCATCATTCCTGGCAGAGTGACCCTGAGTGCGGAAGGTTTCCTTCAGCCATGCCAGCCATACATTCCTCTCTCTCTCTCTCTCTCTCCCTGTGCCTCCTTCACTGGAACAAATGCACTGATATGGTAGTACATCACTGTACAGTATGTGACAGTCCTTTTGTGTGACTGGGATAATTATTGTTACTGTGCAGATATATCTGATTATTTTCTGGTTTCCTGTAAACATGTCTGTAAGGTTCCCTTTTGTACAGTAACTTTAATATCTAGCAAGATAACACCTGTAGCTTAGTCCTCCATGGAGAACTTACTAGATGGATGTGACATAATATGTTGAGGAACTCTATATCATGTATAAAAGGTTTGAAAAAATAAACAATGACATGGAAATTATCAACTGATCTTTGCCATGATTACTTTTGTATACTGGTGCCCATTGCAATTCACAAAAGTGAACATAATAATGTCCAGAACGCCTACACTAAGTTTACACTGTTCTAAGTGAACAGACAATACAGACATAACTCACACCTTCTTCCTCCTGATTTTAGTTTTCCTACTGATAGTCTTCCAACTTTAAATATTGACAGGGATTCATACAGGTTACCACTAAGTGTAGACTACATGTACACTTATGTAATTTTTTTGAGTGACTAGAAAGCACAAAAAATGTGATAAGAATTTTATTGAATACATATTGTGTACACATAGTTGTAGGCTTTATTGAATCTGGCTCAGCGTTTTCAATTAAAGTTAAAGCAGTTATGTGTAAAAATTAATTGCGTGATTGGCCTAACTACATTGAGGGTAATGGCATAATGATTTGTTTTCTCTAGTCAGTAATTAAGACAGAAAGTAATGCTGCAGTTGTGTGGAATCTTTGTGTAAAGTGATATAACATCCACAAAGACTAAAATAGTGTTCGGAGTTAGAGAGTTATGATAACACAAAAAATGCAAAGGAAGTGAGTGTTGTTGAAAATGCTGTCCTTTTCATGGACTAGTGGTTCAGTAAACAGACTATGCAGAAAGTTGTCTGATGGATTTAGCTAAGCAGTCATTTTAGATCAGGATGATTACCACTGTCCTTTTGTCTGTAATTTTTAAGACGATAATGCCATGGATTTCAAATCACTGAATATATTACAAAACAACTCTAAGAAAGATGTAAAACATCTGAAGGAAAGTAACATTTGCTATTAATTAGAAAAGAACTCTAAAAGAAATACTTATCTTTCTATCTGTCTGTCTATCTGTTTGTCTATCTACCTATCTATGTATTCCCCAGTAATTAACTCAAGAAGTGGTTATCTACCCGCCCCCAGGTTAAATAACCCAATATCATAAACAAATATACTACTAGGGAACCCCCCCCCAAAAAAAAAAAAAATCTGGTGGCTACAGGACTCATTTTATCATCAGGTGCCAGGAAGTACACCAATAATAACATTTTCAGAAAAGTTCTCCAACTCAGTGTGAAACCTCACAGCAACTGCCTACCTGGTCTCCAAAGCACCATATCATAGCTTTGAACAGTAGTAGCATGTGTTGCTTCAGGATCCATATTTTAAATTCTACAATAAGTGCGTCCAGCAAACTACAACAAAATCAGTCTCCAAAATCTCCCATAAACTAAATCAAAGAAACTTCTTATAAATGTTCAGGCCATAACTGCCATAACTTCATCTAGTCTTTTTTCCTTTTTCATTATTTCTGAAACCCAAAGTGAGGAAAAAAAAAAAAAAAGGAAACACCTAGATAAAGTAACCTCATATCCCTTTTTGATAAGATAATTTCTCAAAATACTACAATGCAAATATAGTGCTGTATTCCAGAAGGAAATTTGAAAGTATAAACCTACTATAATGAATGCAAAAGAAGAAACAGCATAAATTAATAAAAATGAATGGACAAATGAAATATGTGTAAGTAGATCTAGGTATGTAAAATGTCTTGTATGTTTGGGGTAAGGAATACATTTCATGAGTCATCCATTTAGAAAAGGACTATACAAACAAGTCCTACATTTCAAAAATATATAGGAAGCCTACATATTCTAATACCATCCTTCATTACTCTAGCCTACACCCAAAACAGCAAAAGTGGGCTATTGTCAAGGGACAGTATGTAAGGGCTGCTCAGATGATCACAAAGGATGAGGATTTTTTAGCTGAATGTGACACCATGGAATGTATATTTTTAAACAGGGGCTACCCTAAAATTTTGATTGAAAAGTTGATGAAGGAAATAATAATAAAGAGACAAAATAGGGAATCTGTCCCTATACTATCCTTAGAAAATCAGATGGGTGAAAGAATAGAGGATGTTTTGGGGCATACACCTTGTCCATACAAGAGTTCATTTATTAGTGTATTTAATATGGACGGTGATTTGATTAGGTGGGTGTTGGAGAAAAATTGGACCATAATAGCAGAAGATGAGGATACTTACATTAAATTAGGTGAGCGACCGGTTGTGGTATACTAAAAAGGTAATAGTTTTAAGGGCCTTCTTGAAGAACCTTTTCAAAACCTGGGTACTAGCATTGGAAGGGATGACATGAAAAAAATATGGACAATGCCAATATTGCAAATGGATTAAGGTGGGAGACGGTGTATCCTTAGAGGTAGATCCTATTTTATTAAGGGAAGATTTCATTGCAAGACCAGAGGGGTTGTTTATGCCGCTCTGTGCTAGGGCTGTCAATCTTTTTATATAGCGAAAATGAAGAGAGCACTGAAGGAGCGTATTTACGAACACTTATATGAATTTAGGAAAGGTAGAACTAGTAATGCTTTATGTTTTAATAATAGCTTTAATATTTTCTTTTGTTTTGCAAAGGGTGATAAATTGAATATCCTTGGAGGGATTTTTTTTCTGAAATATCGTTTATGTATATATATATATATATATATATATATATATATATATATAGGAATTTTCTATTTATATATTATTTATTTTAAATAAGATATGATGTACATTTTTATGTTTATTGGGACTTATGGATGGAGATTAGGGTTCCTTTAAGATAATTAACTGCCGTTCACATGATTTATTTTATGACTTTTTAAATGATGCATCAGTGGTTGTTTAACTTTCTGGTAAAGTCTTGGGGTAACCAGGATGAAAGTGCTTATTTTTACAGGCTTTTGGTTTTCACTGTTTTTAACTTGGCTTCTGATTTTGGATTTACCATTTGGATTTATTAAAGGCTTGCACTATATGCGCTGTTTGGTTCCTGCATTGCTGCCTTCCACTGTTTGTATTTTTCTTGGTTTTTAGGCAGTGATGTTTTTGGTTCTTTTTTCATCATTTCTGAAACCCAAAGTGAGCCAAAAAAAAAATAACCATAAAACATGTCTTCCTTCCCAGTGGCATAAACCAGTAAAAAATACATAAACAAACAAAAATGTCTGTAACTAAATAATAATCCATAAAATATAATTAAAAACACCTAGATAAAGTAACCTCATATCCCTCTTTGATTAGATCATTTCCTATAATACTACAGTGCAAAGATAGTGCTGCATTCCAGAAGGGAATTTGAAAGTATAAACCTACTGCAATGAATGCAAAAGAAGAAACAACATAAAATAATAAAAATGAATGCACAAATGAAATATGTGGGTATGTAAAATGTCTTGTATGTTTGGGGTATGGAATACATTTCATGAGTCATAGATATACCACTCATCACAAAACCTTTATTCCCAGAACCACACATATTCTATAACACACACACACACACACACACACACACACACACACACACACACACACACACACACACACACACATATATGAATATGTAATTCCTAACATTGAGTGGGCAAGGTATACCATGTTTCATGAGCAGTCAGTAGACTACTGATTATAACAGTCATGATAGTCTATCAGGATAGTTTAAGGATTTAATACCTTTAATTTTATTAGCTAAAAATCTTTGGGACATTTCCAGTTGCCCAATGTACTTGGGTTTGTACATAACAAAAATACATTGTTTTCAATTATAGGCTTGATTCTGGAATATTACAGTGGGAGGATTACTTGTTCAAATTTTGAAGATATTGTCTTGTAAATTAACTGGATCAGACAGAAGGATTTCCTGACTTTGGTGATAATTAAATGAGAGATGTCCATATTAATAAAAAGATCTCTTTTGACTACATCTGTGTGAAGATGAGTACCACTTATATGAGGTGGGAGCAACTTTATTGTCAGACGTTATAATGTACTTTTTGCCTTCAGTTTGAGACTGTTTTCAGTACACCAGGTATGTGCATATTTCAGCCCTTTCTGGACTTGTTTAATATCAGTGGATGAATAGATAACTGTACCCAGCTTGCAGTCATCAACAGACTTTGTCAACTGCAGTTCTGAGATGTTGGCTTGGTCGTCTGCAAAAATAAATGCCAAACAGGAGAGGGCCAAACACTAATGCAAATGATACCCCACTGCTTACAATTTTATATTCAGGCACAGTACCATCAACTTTCACAACCTAGATTTGCAATCTAGTGGATAGTATAAGAGTTTATATTAAGTTTGTTTATTTTTTCAAAGATAACATCATAGGGTGATAGTGATAAAACCTTTGGTTAAAATTGGCTAGATCAATATAATCAGTGTGCATGGAATAACCACTACGCATATCCTTTGTAATCTTTTCAGAGAAGCTTTCTACAATCAGCAGATTAACCTGCCATTCACAAAACAATTTGATTGGAGTCTAGAGCAGTCAAGTTATCTATGTCTGTATAAATGAGTTCTGCTATATAATGTTACATGGCATGCATATAAAGCTAGTGAGGTCGATGAGCCTGTAATTACCTGGGTCTGTTCTCCAAGCATCAGGGACAAGCATTTGGCTAGGCTGATAGGCTGAGGCTGAGCAGTTTAAACAGAGGCTTCAATAATGCATATTTGACACCGATGAGAATGCAGCCTGGTATGCTGTTTATTCCATTGAATTATTACTTTTAGACTTATCAGGGATTCTAAGACTTGTTGCAAGATGATTTGACTGGAACTAATTTGTATATTGGGGAGAAACAATGTGGGTAGGTGGTATAAAATTAGTACTAAATCTGTCTGCTAATATATTGGCTATTCTCTTGGGATTAGAATGTGTAATATTGTTATGGATAAGCTCAGTTCATCATTGGACTTAATTCTTTAGTTTCCTGACATAAACAAAGAAAGATTATAGTTTCTTTTCCTGTTTTTAGCATGCTTAAGGTTATGCTCTGCTTTACATTTTTGAACAGTGATTTTAACTTCCTTGTCAGCATGTTTCAGCAAGATCTTGAGGTAGGGAGGTGGGGATTTATTTTTTATTTTATTTTTATTTTATATTTGTTGACCGGGATAGTCCGACTGGAACAAAATCCATTTACAGTGGAAGCCCGGGGAGATAAGCTCCAAACATAAACAAGAAAAAATAGCAATTGAAATAAAACATAGATATATAACTGATATAAAATATAAGATAGAAATGCAGATAAAAGAGCAAAATGCAGATAAAAGTACATTCAGACTAAAAATGGTACAATTATATAAGTAGGATATTTCATAAGGTTACATAGGTTCACATTGATTAGACACGTATACAGGATAGAAATTACCCTTGTTATATTTCTTAGTTCTTATTCTTGATTTCTTATAACTTTTTATATTTTCCTTCTTCTACTGTACAATTTGATAATATGAGAGCTCCTCCAGAGAGATTTATTCCTAAATTTGCTACTTTATTTAGTTCAGATGAAACTGATGTTTCTACGTTCTGTTAAATGTTGGTAGAAGTAGGAGGTAAATGCAGCAGCTCTCAGATAAGAACATTTGCGAGGAATTATTTGGAAATTTTGTACAGGTCTTCCACAAGCAGTGTTACATTTTCCTTGTAGAAGTACCTAAGATGGTATCGTTTGTGGTGAGGTAGTATCTCTAGGCTTGACAAGAGAATATGGCTGAACATGTAACACGCTGTTTTACAATTTGTTCCAGTACATTGGCATTGATAATGTTTAAGAAATGCTAACCATATCTCTTTTTAATGGTGTAAGTTTGACATTCAATGACTGGGTAATTGATCCCCTAGCAAAAAAAAATTGGTTTGATAGTTACTCATTCAAAGGAGATAAAGTAATTTCCAAGATCTTTGTTGGACATTGCTGAGAATCTGTTGCTAGTAAAAAAGTGATGATTATATTTGTTAAGGGTGATTTATCTCTCTGTTAGCTTCAAGTTATGGCTGTGTATAATTTAATGTGAGGTGATGATGCTTCTGACAAATACAGATGCTCCCCTGCAGTTACCCAAGGTCCTGAAGGTAAGATAGGCCATAAACCCTGGTATAGACAGAGAGCACTAGCATTACACTGAAACCATTTCTTGGTTAAAAAAAAAAACAAATAAAAATGTGCTTGAGTTGCAGAAGGGTCTCAGTTTCTGTTGTCTCTTTTTATTTAGACCCCAGGCAATGAGTAATGACACCATGATTTTGTCTGAATTTGAGTTTGAGTTTTTTTATGTATAAACGATCGGGTGGGGAGCATTATCTAAAAAGGTGTTATGTGGACAGCTATGTAATTTATCAGTATACAGACGCCCCAGTTCAACAGGGCTATTAACCATCAACATACATATAATGCTAACTTCTTATTTATCTGGGTGATGCTGTTGAGTTCATTTATCTTGCCTGCAAGAACCCTAACAATCGCTGCCAAATTCCATGATCCTAGCAAAGTGCATTTGGCTTGCAATACTGTACTGACTGGCCAAACTAGGTTTAAGCAAGATCTTGTAAAACTCAGAAGTTAAGTGCATTATTACAGTTCTGTCCCCTCTCCATCTTAAGAATAAAAATTGCCAATATGTCATATTAGGTATGGTATACTTATTTTGAAGAAAAAAACTAAATGCTGCAAAGACCTATTTTCCTTGTACACTCTGCTGTAGATCCTGTAACCAAAAATATTCATTTGCATCCACAACTTGTACATCACTGTAGTGTTATTCTCTCTCTTAGACTCAGACATACCCATATCAAGGTGGATGCCTTCATATTTCATCTAGAACATTGTGTGCAAGCATCCTGTGACCAGTTGCACTCCTCTTGGGCTGGTCCATTGATTCAGATGGGATGGTAACCTTTTGGAAACCAGATAATTGTCTAAGTTTATCCTGCATTTAAGATCTTACCCTGTAGATGAGTGAGCCCATAAAATGGGGAAGGGCACATCATATTCAAATAGTATACTCAGTTGTAAAATATGTATGTACAGACTCCATTCAGGGATTCCCAATCCCAAGCTGGTTGTCAGAGATATTGCATAGCTTATTCACTCTTTGTGCCTCTTTTCTAAACAAGCTGCTTAAGTAAATTATTTAACTTTCATAAGAGGTTATTAACTGGAGAGAACAGTGTATGTCTGAATAAATACATTGACCAAAGGACTATCAACATCTTGACCATCACTGTCCTACCCATAATAGTAAGCCTTAACTTCTGCCATGAATGAACCTACACAGACTTTGAGTCACATTCCTCCTAGATTTTATAAGTCATCACTATGGGATCATGCTGCAGCTATATCCTTAAATAAATAGAGGTTTGAGTAGTTCAGAGGGAAGAGAAATTTGATTTATTGGATACCTGCCTTAACCTTTTATTTGCAGAAAACATATCTGTTTGGATCTATTCACTTGGAAGCCCAACGGAGCTAATTCATTTAGGTTCATAGCCCAAGGCATTTATGCCTAGGCCAATTAAGGGCCATTATTTAGTTTGCATAGCTTAGGGCTTTCGGCCACCTTTATAAAATGTTGCTCCATCGCTTGCCCTTTATTTGCTAAAGCCTATTCAAGCCTTGGCTCTGATTCACATGCTGGGGTATATCCTCCATTCTCCCATTATCTGCGATCTCCCTCCATGAGGTACTGCCTCACATTCTCCTGATTTTGGTGTCCAGCTCGCTTTCATGTAATGGGTGTGTTCTTCCCTCCAGCACGCTTTGTTGTTCTTTTGTCCTCCAAGGTTAAGGTCTCCCATGGTTTCAGTCTTTGGTCTTGTGTTTTTGAGGTGAAACATATTCATTGTCACCTTTTTATGAAATGGGTATAGGTCAAGTCTGGCAGTCACTCAGTCAGCATTGAGAGACAGATACCTTTGAGACTTTGGAGAAGGCAGGTTTTTCTGGACATTTTTTCCCTTTTAAGATCCTTTTATTCTTTTGAACTTTTGGGGAGGCCTTTCCAGCTGCTGCAGGTGTGGTCAGGGGAATGGGAATGGGGATTCAATCATAGGTCTAATGAGTGATGAGTGAGGATCAAGATGATGACCTTGGTGTATTGATCTAGACTAGATGTGATAGCATTGATGGGAATGTAACTAAGTATGAGTGTTCATGAGTGTCAAACCTTCAGGCTACTGTCAAACCTGTCAACCTGGGTCCCTGAATCCCCTGTCAACCTGGGTCCCTCAGTTTGATATGACTCTTAGTAACCTTATTTTGTAACCTTTATTTTCTAGGGGGCATGTTATTTCTTTTCATGGCCTATTGCTCTGGCGCTGGCTCTACCACCAGCTACCCTCTGCAGAATTTTCTTTCATTTCCTTTTGATGTCAATGTGTCTTTCTGGAGTTCTGCATCATCTGTGTTTCATTTGCGCTTAAACTTTGCAATGACTTTGTGTTTGACTGCCTGTGTGCTTGAAAAGTAGATGCCTTCAGTCAAGACAGAGTGGGACCCTGGGTGACTGGGGTGGGACCTGAGACAGTGCTGCAGCTGACTGGACTTCTCTCCACTCCTTCCAACTCTGTAACTGTTTGCCACCCTTCTTGGTTTGTTGATTGATACACTGATGGAGTTTTTGATGAGTTTTTGCTGATGATGTGGTCGAGGAGGCCTCAGGGTATTGTATCAAGGGTAGGCTGTATGGACTGCCTTTCCCTCATCAATCGCCTTGGTGAAAAAAAAAAAAAAGATCTGCAAAAACAAAAAGATTTTGACAAAAGATCTGCCTTTGACAAAGCCAAAAGTGCAAGTTCCAAAGTTCCTATGTCAAGTTTTATATTATTTATTTAGTTCGGCAACATCCTCCTCAGATAAGGGTTGCATGGGGCTGGGGCTGTTCAGGGTCGGTGGAGGTTACCAGCCCGGGTGGAGGCACCGCAGGGACCACGTGGGACCACGCCGCTGCTGACTGATATGGTGAGGCTAGCTAAGATTAGCTGTCTTAATCACTGTCTTATTCCTTCCTCATTGAGTGTGGAGCACAACACAGACGGGACACCATCCGTCCCATGGATTGTGTTTTTTTTTGGGCAATTTTCACCTGGGAGTTGGAGATGAGAGATGTTTGGGGCAGGGGCTACAACCTCTCGTATCTCTCCTTTGGGGAGGGGGGAAGGGAGACTGAACCTCTCAGCCCAGTATATGTTGGCAATGTGTGTAGGTTCAGTAATACATCATTTTTTTTGAAAATAAATAGCATCTGGGGAGCTTCCTCCCTAGGTCTAACACATAGCTAAGAAAAAGGCTTATGATTGTCTTTTGAGTCCTTGGCGATTTTTACCTTTCAAGATTTTTGCTCTATCTTGTAGTAGCTTCCTTCTTTTGTTGTAGAGCTTGTTTATGGCTGGGGTCCACACTAGTTGTTCCATGGCATTTGAGTTTATGAACTCCAGCTTAGTGTTCCAGTCTTATTAGGGTTGTTTGAAAATCACCTAGTATGATGGTGTGGTGTTTGACAATACATCTATCTCCTTTTTTTCAGAAGGCCCATGAGGTTCCTGAGTTGTTTGAGTGGCCTGTGTAATGCTACAAATTGCAGAGAGCAGTCTTGCCTATGGTTAATTGCACCTGGATGGTAGGGGTTTCTGTCACACAGCACACGTTGTTCTCCCATACTGAGAAGAGACCTCAAGGGGTGCATCTTGAGATTGAGACTTCTGGCATTGAGCAGCATTACCCTTAGTTTTTCTAGGATGGTAGGTTTAGAATTTGAGCCTTGCCTAAAAGGGCACTGAAGGCACTGTTTAAACATCCTAGTTGAGATTTTGAGTCAAAAAGAGGCAATCTTCTACAAAGAATAACGCATTGGTGGTTATGTTATACAGTTCCTGACCTGAAATCTGACTCCTTCAATTAAATATCCTGGTAAGAGGCTGCATGGTCAGGATAAAAATGGCCAAAGACAGGGGGCCACCCTGACAGGTTCCTCAAGCCAAATTAAATGTGGAGGATATATATGCATTAGTAATAACTGATACTGAAAGAAAGGAATATAGAGCCTTCACAGATTGAAAGAAAGCCAAAAACAAGCCTGTGTATGACATTACTTTTCAGGGATTCTCCTATTTTCTAGAAGTTTGATGGCTTTCTCAAAGTTTGACAAACTTGACCTTCTCCATGTCCAAATTATCTTAGATAAAGTCCCATGCCCTATCCTTGCAAGGTATAGGTCTCCCTCAATGACTCAGGAAAACAATAATGCATACTAAAATTTAATGGCACTCCCAATTCAGCCCAACACCATGCTCATGGGTGACTTTAACTACCCCTGTATAAACTGTGAACCATACACAGCCCCTAAATACAGACCCAGAGATTCCTGGGCTTAGTAAATACAAACACCTTGGAACAGTAATATCATTGATCTGGTCCTCAGAAACATTAGCAGAAGATTTCACCCTCCCTAGTGTAATGTCCTTGCTGATCAGGTCAAACAATACAGCTGTCTCCCTTGAAGTAAAGGTAAAACCAGGAACATCAGCTAACTCTGGAACTTATGGGAATTATTCTAAGGCAAACTTCTTACTACTAACTGATACCGTTAAAATGTCTAGCCCCCCCAAAAAAATCATGAAAACACCGCTGCCTTTGAATAATAATTCACAGAAATCTTGTATAATTATATTAATAATTACATAGAGACTGCTAGACTGTTGCACCTACCCAGGTTGTATGCAGGATCAACTCAAAAAATAAGCCACCCTGGTGGAATTCCAACATCAACAGATTGTATAACAAAAGGAAGAAATCCAGGGCAAAAATTAGAGGGTGCAATGCTCAGCAAGGTAAAAATCCCTTATCAACTAATCAAGCAACTCGGGGGAGGGGTGATTATCAAGTTTACCAAAGCCAAATTTGAGGCAAAATTACCTCCTAGGCCAAGGACAATCACAAAGCTTTCTTCAGTTGTGTCTGTAACCTCAAAGGCCATACAGAGTAGTGTACCAAAGTAATTGTAAATGGTGACACCTATATAGAGCCGGATGATATAGCAAACCTCATGGTTGACAAATTTAGCTATAATTTTACGTTCCTCTCCCCATTAGATGCCCCTCAGGAAATACCAACATCAATAACTCTCCCAACTATCACTAGAGAGCACAGCAGATACTCAAGGCAGGTTCCAGGACCAAGAACACTACATCAATGGGTCCTGGAAGTATCACAGAATGCCTTCTTAATAACATGAAACATGAACTATTGGGCCAACTAAAATCATTATTTAACCACAGCCTCCAAGCAGGCTTTGTGTCAAATGAATAGAGGACTGCAATGATTTTCCCACTGCACAATGGCAAGCCACTCAGGACCAGGGGGAGTTATTGACCCATAAACCTTATTAGCCTAATATGCAAAACTATTGAAAGAATAATAATTTATATCCTAAATGGTGACATATGTAATCGCTAAATATTGGATTCAAATCAATTTGGGTTGTCAAGGGCAAGTGTGCCTAATCAGCCAGGTGGACTTCTTTGAAATGGTCATTAAAGCAATAGATAAGAGCAAAGTGGTGCATACTGCTTACGTTGACCTGGCCAAGGTATATGACACAATACCCCATTTGTGTATTGAAGAAAAGCACACAAAATTAGGTATAAACCCCTACATCACCTGCTAGCTAGCCATGTGGCTTACAGATAACACTCAAGAAGTTAGAATAGGGGAGTCCACCTCCACAAACAGACTGCTTAGTAGTGGAGTGCCTCAAGGCTCAGTGCTGAGATGGCTTTTGTTTGGCATCTACTTCTCTGAGGTCAAGGTTAAAATCAAGGGCCTCTGGCTGACCAAGTTTACAGATGATTGTAAATTGAGTACAATCATTTAATGCCCCCAAGACACAAATATTCCTCAAGAAGGCCTTACACAAACTCATAGTTGGTGCCAGAATCATGGTCTAATACTCAATGCCAAAAAGTGCATCATAGTATCATGCTGAAGATGGCCATGCCATCAAACTTCTAAATTGACAATATAACCCTAAGAGGAAATTCTATAGTCAAGGATTTGGGAAAGCATGTAGACAATGATTTGACATTTGACCATCATGTGTCTACGGTACTGAGGAAATCACTGTATGTTGCATAACTTATAAGCAGGGGTATGACATCTAGATCCAAACTTGTCATTGTTCCGTTGTACTCTGCTCTCATAAGACTAATCACTGAGTACAGTTTTCCTTTTGGTATGTACCTGGCCAGGCATATGCAACAGCTGGGCCTTCCACTGAGATTCCTAACAAAAATAATACATGGTGTGGAAAACAAGTACTATGCAGACCACCTCAAATCCATGCCCTTATATTTGGTCTCCTACAGGGTGCTGAGAGGTGACTTATGACTGGCCTATAGAACATCCTCTGATCCATCCGTGAAGGGCTTGTTACACATCTGTAAAACAAATGACATTAGGAATATTTGATCCAGGGACCCGATCCTCCTTGCCTGCAACATAAATAAGACATGCTGCTGGATAGAAAACTATGTGTCTTAGAGGTTCTGCTTCTCTGGAGCAGACTTCCCATATATGTGATGCAGAGTTCATCCCTACTCTTACTCAAGTGAAACTTGTATCAGTGGATGGGGAACCATAAATATACCCCTGGTCTGGCACATATGTCTCTATTAGAAAGGTGAAGCTTGTAAATGTTCAGGCCCCCCATGTCTAAGTCTGTATAGCCCCCACAAAAACCTTGGAAAGCAATACCTATCAAATGTTAAAGGGAAGCATGGCTAGGTATAATAAGGCCCCTTTGGTCAATAGTCTAGTATTCTACTACATACCTCTCAACCTCTGAGAGCAAAACAAAGCCTTAAATAATGGGGAGAAAGGCCCTAAAATAGGGTCAGATCTTAAATATTACTCTCATAAACTTAGAAAGTTGCTAGAATAACAGGATTTATGTTAGCATGCATTATCTGAAGGATATGGAGCATGAAACTCAAATATATGCCACTATTTAGTGACTTCAATCCTTAGTAATTTGCCAGGAAACCACAACTTTTATGAGGAACATCAAAAATATGAGGTCAAAGTCTGGACATTCTGAGAGAATCTGGACAGTTGAGAAGTATGTTCTACCATGATACTATAATACTATGCCATGACTGTCATTGTTTAATCCTTGCATATAATTTTAGACTTCTTAAATCATCAGAGCTTGTCCTTCCTCACATAAAATCCTGCTTGGTTTAGTAAAAATAACTTGAGAGAGAAAGAATGCTCTTCAGTCCCTCTGGTAGGACCCGTGCATCATTTTTATCATCACATTTTTTAATGTAAATGGGTCTATAGTTTGTAAGTAATAAATAATCTTTACCTGGTTTACAAAATGCCACTATAATTCAAAGTGCTAAGGAGAAACTGTTATTCTGTTGTGAATAAAACTGAGAAATCAGCTGCCAAACAAACACCTGTAGCATTTCTACATTTAGACCATCTTTGTCTGGGCTGTTTCCCCTCAAACAGGCTTTAATGACCTTTTCCACTTCCTTGTCTAGATTAGGGCAGACAGACACTCAAACCAATTGCAAAACAGAATGGAAAGTTTGGCCTCTACAATAACTGATTCACACTCACTGCCCAGCAGTCTCTTGGAGATGCACTAGTCCCATGTGGAAATCAGAAAATACCTCATTGACTCTTAACTGATTAGCTATAACAGGGCAAACTCAGGTCCTCTTTATGGAATGAATAAACCCCTTCTGACTTCTTTCTTTTGGCCTGTATGCCCAACATTTCCCAGGTATATTCCCCAGTGCCCAAAATATAACTGAGCTTTAGCCAGTTTGGCTCCACCCCCCCCACCCCAGTTCCCTATGTATCTTCTTCTACTAACTCACTCTGGATCTCTGCTTCCTAAATAAGGTAAAGACCTCATCCATTGCCTTCTCCAGACTAGTTTAATGTCTCTCCAGTCTGCTCAAGAGTGCAGCTTTAGCCTGCTTTCATAGGTTCTAAAATGTGATTTTAAAAACTGAGACGTGAGGCATCTAGATTACAGAGGATTTAGTATAATAAAATCCCCTACCTCTTTCTCTATGACTTCCACCCATGGGATGTACAGGGCTTATCTTTCAGGATATGATTTTGCCTTTTCTCTGGCATAGATCAAATTGCAACAGTACTGCTTCATCACTGGTTAAGAGTGCAGGTATTATGTCTGATATTTGTACCACCTTAACTACCCTGCCTGACACTAGCTGGTCTGCTAGCATTTTATTTTGAGGATTTTTTTTCACCTACCTGCCACATCCTATGATTCCCTATCCAATGGACCATGTCCATTGCTGGGTCTGTCAGCGACCTCCTTTTACCTCTTCCCAGACTATCTCCAATAGGGCTTGGTCTGATGCAGAACTTAAGGGCATCCTGGAAGTCTAGCTATTCACATCAGTTGGGGGGGGGTTCTTAATTTATGCCCTACTCTGTTACTTCCTCCACCCTTGGTTTCCAATGGTATGACAGAAGGCAGCATGCAATGAGGATATGCAGCATATCTCCCCTCCCCACCTCCAAGGCAGCTCAGCCTTCTACCCACCCTATTCCCCCCTTTGGCCTATGCCTTCCTAGCATGACATCCCAAGAATCCACCAGGAATCATCACGGGGGATGCACATGGAAATAGCAACCCACCAAGGATGGTAACAACCATCCCCCCTGCTGTTCCATAAGGCACCCAAGTGCTAATCAAAACTGAGTAACCTGAGTCATGGTCAGGGCTTCGTCTCTCTATACTACCAGAGAGGACCCATCACAAATCATGCAGTTAAGATCACTAATTTTTTACCTTAAAGACATTTGTGCTCTCAAATGACTATCCGAATGAGGAACCACCCTACCCCTGAAAGAGTCCAAGTTGTCACTTAAATTATTAACAAAATATTTAGAAGCATTAACTGAATTTAACTGACTTTAAACATTGACTACATCTGTGAAGAACTAACGGCAGCCCTGATTATAGACA
Source organism: Protopterus annectens (assembly GCF_019279795.1). Taxonomy (NCBI): domain Eukaryota; kingdom Metazoa; phylum Chordata; order Ceratodontiformes; family Protopteridae; genus Protopterus; species Protopterus annectens. The sequence goes on along the minus strand of NC_056730.1, from coordinate 174,961,859 downwards.
TTAACATTGCCTCTAATTGAGGTCATTGTGATGTGGTTATAAAAGCACCTACACATCTCTCTGCCACGTCTGTGTGTTTATGCAGATCTTCCATTCCAAAGAATTTTTAACAAAATACACACTATATATATATGGATTCACTTCATAATCCTGAAATACTGAAATCTCGAATTTCAATTTTTCAAGACCATGAAATCGAATCCACACAACACCGAAACAGCAAAACTGCGAAATTCAAAACATATATATATATATATATATATATATATATATATATATATATATATATATATATATACATATACACATGGATCTACTTCATATGACCTAAATTCCATTTGACTGAGACCAAAACACTGAAAGTTCAAAAGACTGAAAACTCATTTGACTGAAACTCATAACACTGATACATTAAAGTAAAAGGTATATGCCCTTTTCCCCACTGTAGTGTGATCCTGGAGTTAGTATATATAGTTAGGGGGATATGGGGGTCTTCACTCAGGTGCTATTCCATGTTGCTGTCCTTAGTAACAGTTGTATCCATTAAGGTAGAATTGCCCAAATATAGGCTTGCTGTCAAGGGACCACCAAGAGCTTTCCAGGCCCAGTAATTGTCTTAAAATTGTTCAGAGATGCAGTCTTCAAATGTGTGTTATCTTTACTCTTCTTTAGGGAATCACTAGGGACTACTTTGACATGGAGATTATTCATCAAATATTGTACTCCCCCACCCAACATGTAGGAGGAAAATTGTTTTCCTTGCTAGTAAAGGATCAGTTCAGCTACATACTTAAAAATGTGGGAGTGCACTTCTAATGGCAAAGTACCCTGACATGGGAGGACTTCTTTCTTCTCATAATGTTCTGGAAAATGTTGAAACAAACATGCTTTGTGGCCAGCCATAATAAAGGGCTTCTCTTTTTTGGCAGCTCAGAAAAAAAAAAACTCACCCAGTCAGCTCAATTAAGAAGCTAAAATATTACTTGCCTTGATAGAAAACCATTGCTGTAAGTGATCATGGGGCCTTATAAGTCCTTGTTATAAGGAATAGCTGTACAGGACTCAATGTTAAGGCTTTTTATAGGTGGTACTGCAGGAACTCACACAGCATCTCTGTGCACACATCTTGCAGATCTGCAATGGCAGATTGTTCCACTGATGTTAACTGAGGATTTATATATAAACTTTTCTAGAATTTTTAATAATTGTGATAAAATGCCTATTGAACTATAGTTTGAAAGAATCAGTGTGGAATGCTGTTATATAAAATTGTTCCCACAGAGCTGGTATTTAAAGTTCTTTGCTTGGTCTATTTATGAGAATACCTATGGGGTAGGTAACAGAACTAGCTACTATTCAAAGATATTCTGATAACAAGGTATCTGGTGCTAAACTAAGGAGTTTTTAATTTCTTTAATAACTTTTGGAGTGAGTTGATGGGTACGTTGTAGAGACTGAACATGATGAGTTATTAACTGTTTCTGTGGAAAGAATAATGTTTTGTAAATTTATTAAGGAACTGGCTGCTTTTAAGAAGCCTGGGTTTAATTTACAACTACAGGATAGTTAATTTCATATAGTAAACATACCTTAAACTATGGCGGTATAGAACAAATTTGACAAGATCTATTTCAGTTGATTGATGAACAGCATTGTTGAAACTCACATGGTCAAGACCCCATGACTGACAGTGAAGTTCATTGATCAATGGAAACAATCCAAACAAAACCAGCAAAAATCACAAAACTATGTTTTTGTTTGGGGGAGTCAAGCACTCCGGCACCCCACCAAGAGGGAGGCTGCACCCCCTCACTTCCTGCTAATTATATATACCAACTCTGAAATAACACTACAAAGGGGAAAATGGTACATTTTCAGACCCCCAGTGTACTGTAACCTCAGTCAAAATGCTCGATGAACTGCACTGATGATCATGTGGTCTTGACCATATGGGTTTCAACAATGTCTTTCATCAACCAACTGACATAGACCCATTTGAGAAACTTGTAATACCATTAAACCAACTATACTGAAAGCGGTGAATATAGTAACAGAGGTAAAACAACAGGAATTAAGATCTTTAGAAAAGGGTAGGAGCAAACTACATAGGAAAAAATGGGAAGTGTGGGAACAATACATACAAGGGAGGAATGAGGCCTAAAAAGCAGCAGGACTTAAGTGAGCTATGTAATGTCTGAGTGAGGAAAACTGGATAGATTATAAGTGATGTATAATGTTTTCAACTAGGAGTGTGTCATTATGGTTTGTGATGTAAAATACTTACTACTAGGACTGTGTTGGTGTGTTTTATTTTCAGTTATATAAATGCATGATTGCTAATGTAGTAAGTAATGGTTTAATGAAGATGTTTCTTGTTTAAAAAAGCAAGAATTGAATAATTTATGTAAACTGATGAAGCAGTGTTGGAGTATAACTGTGAAAGTGCTTATTCCGTTCGAATAAATAGATTTATTTTGACTGGTCTACATTGCAGTTCGTATTTGTGGTATAAGTCGTGCCTTCCAGATATTGTTTTTCTCACATTGGACTTGTCTTTTGTTCTGTATCTGGATTTATTCCTATTCCGGTAGCTTGTTCGTCTAATTTATGTAATATTGCTTAGGTTATATGATATATAGCAATATATGTGAAGTATAATGTTTGTTATATTAATACAGTTTGATTACTTTTCCATGAATGTAAATTTGCCTATGCCAGAAGTGATAATTCAATAAACGTATTTGAAAAAAAATTATGAGTGATACCAGTGATCCTACTCAATAAAGCTGCTGTGAAATTAATTATCCAGATAAATCTCAGATGGAATTTAGTGAAATAAACAGACTGAGTTAGGCTGTATCATATTAACAAATATGATAAAGCTTAGCATTTCAGCAAAGCATCACACAAGATGCTTACTATGTGTCATGTTAGTCAGTCATTTGACAGTTTTCTACATACAATGTAGAAAATTCTTTTGAAGTTCTGATTAATAAAGATGCAAAATTTCGCCCACATTTTCTTTCAAATTTTGCATTTGTGTGTCATATAACATGAAATATACAATAAGTGACTGATATTAGAATATTACAGAAATGTTTTACAACATGACACGTGTAAAATGACAGCAATACTTCATGTATACAAGTGCAGTATTCACACATTCCTTAGACAGTTATACCATACTGTATCCCTTCTGCATATGTCTGTCTTTATTAATATTGAGTGGTAGGTTATACTAACAGTAAATACTGGGCCTTTGTGATGTTTTCGGCATTCCCAGTTTATCAGATTAATTAGGCTTTAAGCATGTACTCAGGTCACATCAAGCTGTGGTACAGAATTATTTCATAAAATTGTAACCTATGTGTTTAAGCAGTAAATAAGATGTGCTGTTTTTTTTTTACTTTTCAAGCAACCCACCAACTATGCACTAATAGCCATTGTTAAGATATCTAAATATTGTTATTGTGTTCCATCTTCATAATTAGCAGTTCTGTTCCCACAGGTGCAGATAGGAAAATTCATAATAATAGTGGTCACTTGTTTTTGACAAAAGGAATCATAAATTTATGCCATGCAATTTGAAACATGAAATCATATAAAGTGCAGAGCTGTCGATGAATTGTTATTTTTTCTGAATCCATACAACTTGTTTATCTTAGATTGAATTCCTTTCTAGACTGTGGCATTGGCTTTTCATTTCATCTAGACTTACATAGAGAAACTTTATATTTCACTCTAGCATCTCTGTGGGTACACTGGAAAAGGGTACATTTTCAGCAAAAAAATATTGCTAATCCAGTAAGTATGAGTTTTATGTAAGATATTATGTAGAAGATGACAGGGACAGCAAGAAGAAAATAGTTGGAAAGGAAAGTGAAGGGACACGTTCAAGATATTGGTATGGGAAAGAAATAACAAGACAAAGTTTATGTAATTTGTAAGTAGCATTGTTACACTAAATATTAATACTATGCTGATTAATACTATACTGATTATATTCAGAGTACAGCGGTAGCGTTGTTGCCTCACAGCAAGAGGTTCTCCTGTTCGATTCTCGGCTGGAGTGTGGGGAGTGCCTTCTGTGTGGAGTCTGCATGTCCTCCCTGCGGTTGGGTGGGCGTTCAAAAGACATGCGTAAATGGGTGTGCCTTCATTGAAGATTGGATGTCAAGCTGGCACCTCGGCGTTCATGAAAAAATCTACTGCCAATCATTAGCAGACTGGAGTTCCGCTGTGCTGACCCCTAACCGGGAAAAGCCGAAAGACAACAACAACAACAACTGATTATATTCAGAGTGATATATTTCAATAGTATCAACAACAGAAATGAAATGTGTCTGTATTTCATTAAGTTGTTAAATGGGTAAGCCTACCAAGCATGTGTATCTTCCTGGGGGTGATATGTGTGGATTATTTAGTCAAGTGATCTTTAAGATGGAGATTAAGGAAATCAAATGCAGGACTGAAAGAGTGCAGTTCATAAATTATGTTAGCCTGCTAGACTCCAGTTTAATATAGTTATTATTAGTTAACTGATTAAACATGTCCTTCTGAGTCCTCTTTCATTCAAGACCTAGGCCATAAGAGTATGGCTAAATGCAGAACAATATATAGACAGTTTAGCACTGTTGGTAATGCTTTATGATCTGGTTTCTTTGAACACAGGCTACTGCAATGTTTTTACCTGTGTTCTTTATCACTGTTATAAAAGTCCTGAAGTTGTTACCCAGTTTTGAAGCTCAATTTCTAACTGAAACATTACATCACCTTTACATGGGCAGTTCTATATAGTGTTCATTGGATCCCTATAAATTTGCAAACTGTATTAAAAGTCCTAGAATTAGTTCTTTTGTCACTCCATTGTTTGGGCCCCTTCTGTTTGCAGTAGCTGATGGTTGCATGCCAGCTGGTTCAGGCTCCATGCTCAGCCACTCTGATACTGCTAGCAGTTCCAGGGATGTGTAGTCATTTGCATAGCGGATATTACCCGAGTCTTTCATTGTGTAGTCATTTGCATATCAGATGTGACTTGAGTCTTCCATTGTGTAGTCATTTGCATAGCAGGTCCTGTATGTTTTGAACATGCTACTTAATGATCATGAAAATATACTTCAATGTATTGTTTAAAGAGAGCTTTAATCTCATATCTGTTCCCTACATTTCTATCAAGTAATACTCTGAATTATATGGATTTGGCATTTTACTTATATTGCAATTATTTCTCTATTCTTATATATGTTTAATAAAGAGTTATCAAGTTCTTCAAAGTTTCTTTGGTTTATGTCATACTTTTATATATGTTTACTTTACTTTACTGTACTTAGCTGCAATCATGCAGATACATTTGACTTTGATTAAACTTTAACACACGGTCATTCATCACCATGTTTGTAGATGGTCAGAAGTATAGCATCCTGTAGTTAACTGACAAAATGCCCATACTGAATGATGTGGCACCTGTGTTTGTACAATATAAGCCTTCAAAGTGTTTCAGTGGTTAAAGTACTATGATAAAACTTAACTAATAGCTGATCTCAGATAGGGATGATTAAAATTAAATGTCTGCAAAATGACTTTTTAGTTGTTCCTATGGTTACTTGCTATATGCTGTTTCTAAAATGTGCCCTAAATTGGACCATTTGATTGGTGAAATGAAGCCTTTTATTTCTGGTACACTAGTAACACTACAGCTGCCAAAAATAAATTGCTAACATCCATAGAAACAAATATATATTTTGTCAAATCACAATATCTCCAATAACTGAACAAAAGCAGCAGATCAATTCCGTCCAAAGGGATTTTTCAGTATTAAAATCCATGTTGATTGTGGGTAACTTCTTTCTTACCCATGTTGAGTGGTAACTGTTAAAATAACAAATGTTTCCTCTTGGTTTTAATGTAAAAGTTCTAAAATATAATTTGAAGTGCAGTTTAAAAATTAGTTACTAGTCTTCAGTTGTCATTTTCAGCAAGTTTTATGCAAATACTACAGTGACTGACATAATCACAGCACTGAAGTCCAAACTTTGGGGCTGAGAGACCGAAATCTTAACCAGCGATTCACTATGATTCTGGTAAGATAATTCATTTTTATCTCGCCTATGCTGGTGAACAATTATTTTCTAGAGAGTTTATTTCATTATGTCCACTTTACATGTTGCTTAGAAATTCTTTCTTTAGTGATGTTTTACTTTTCTTCTGCTATATCTATTTTACAGAAAAAAACATGAGATAAACAACAGATGTTAACTAATAACAGGTATACAAGTAAGTTACAATTACACTGATTAGCCTTATCAGCTGTCTTATCATAGCTAAAGAGTGATACATTTTTAAAAAGGATTTCAGTATCTCTTCACTTGTACATGCATTTGTAAGATACAGGGCAGGATTCTAAGACTTACTCTCTATGCTGATCCTGTTAAATGCCGATTTGTAAATCGGTATTATGGCAGAATAGTTTATTTATACTGCAACATAGTCTACTAGAATCACAAGAGTAGTTTCTGTCTTCTCTGTATATGCAGTTCATATAGTTAATGGAGAAACCATCAATATTTTATTGAGAGTTCTATAGTTTTCATAATGTAAGACACAGAATAAAGTATTTTGTCATATATTTGCTTTTGTAACATTTTTCAAATGTCAAATCAGAACATACTGGAATAAGCAGCTTTTTTCTTTCATTCAAACACAGCTTTTTAAAACTGCAATCTACAAATACAAAATTTTTACAAACATTCGAAAGAGCAGTTATAATTAAAAGTAGAAAATAAAATTCTCATTGATCAGATGGCTAGTCAAATGCAGTGTTAAGAATAAGGATGTCAAAGTACAGGACATCTGATGTAAAAGCTTAACTGAAGCAGTTACACAGAGAATCCCAGATGTAGTCTAGTGACACCTCTGGCTCAGATCATGCAGTCTGTATAGTGGTGTCATTGCAGAGGTACAAACAGGTTCATTGCACAAACCTATGACGGTCACTTACCTTATGAATTATTGTAAGGTACTGATATATATACTGGAGGTCACAATAATATGCAGGCATGCCCTGGGAGAAAACATATCATGTGCAGTACAGCACTGCAGGTAGATGGCACTTTCACAGGAGCATACTGTGAGTTCTGGCTGTTAGGAAGTCCAAGGTGGAGATGTCCTGCACCTTTTAGTCATTTAGGAACTCGTGCTTTTGTGGCTCACATGCACAACATTGTTTCTGTACAGCTCTGGGTCTTCAGAATAGCACTGCTTGTAAGAAATGTCCTGATGTGTTTCAGCCTAATCCAGAAGCACTTTCATTAGATTTGATTCACCAGGCAGTTGCTGCAGTGTGTTGCCCAGTGATTGATAGCGTTGGATCCCAAGTAAGCACTGAATGAAAACAGAATATCATGGTGCTGTTATAATGTGCAGTTCAAGAACATTCATCCCTAATGCTTAGTTGATAATAACTACCACTGTAAACACTGACGCTAAAGAAGAAACCCCTACAAAACACTTTTACGCATGATCATAGTAAGAGTTATAATGGGTGGTATTTATAGTCCTTGCTCTTAGGTATAGTAGGAAGGTGCTTTGGCTGCACCTGTGTAACTGAGGTGCAATTCAACATCAGAATTACTTACATGCACTGGTTTTAAGTAATCGGTGAAGATCTTAGGCAAATGAAGATATAATGAGACTTAAATGAGGAGTATGTGCAAAATATAGGACTATCTTTTGTTGATTATGAGCTCTTCCTGCCTTACTGTGATTCATAGTCACTTTTTATGGGCTTCACACCGAGCTATAAAAATTGCAGCAGCACATTTTGTATCTTCTTTGCCATCAGTGGTGCTACATAAATTTGCTGCTAGCTTATCTATTTCCCACATTTAAGAAGTTAAGATAGATGAGATACAGGCAATGTTGTCAGCAAAAGAAAGGATGTTTTTTATGAGTATCATTGAGCAAAGTGGCAGTGTTGAGGGGAATGTGACACAACTGCTAGTTATAGTGGAAGGATTTCATTGTGCAGAAGCAGGTGGTGTAGTTCCATTATGAGAACTGGTTTTGTTGTTTTGTTTCCCCTTCGGCATTCTGACAAAGTTTGCCAATGACTGCAGCGCAGGAGTGGCAAACATTCTCAAGTGTTGCAGTAGCCTTGTGTGTAACTGGAATGATTTCTGAATGCTGCCCTAGTGTTACTGATTTTGAAAGGTGTTATACACAATGTTCCTTACTTCTCATTTACAGCACTAGTGTCAGCCAATAACTGATTCAAAGCCTAAGCATTCTCTGCTTGTTTTTGTAGGATCATAGGAGGTTACCAGGCTAATGGCCCTCGGATCTTTACAAGCCTAGCCAAGATAACTCTTGTTCCCAAGAGTGTCTGTTACAGGTTGACAGTCAACCTTCTTTCCCAGTAGTGTTTGTTACAGGTAGGCACTAATTCAGCACCTATTACTCATATCTAAGAGAGACACAGGTGGAACCCCAGGGGAGAATTTCCAATCCAATCATCCAAATGACACTTAAATAGGATTAACAAGGGGCTCTGCTTAACACGGATTGGAAGTCTGTTCCAGAGATGAGGTAACCTCTGTGAGGTAAAGCTGTCCCTCCAGCAAGTTCTATTGATGTCACATGTCAGGTTAAGGTCCCTTGAGTGTGTGACACATGTACCGTTTGACTTACGAATGCGTAGCATTTCCATTAAGGCAGGGTCAGATATTGCCTTATATGCAAGACACAGGTAGCCTCTTAGCAGTCTGTATGGCACAGAGCAAAGAGACAGTGATTTCATTCTGTCCACATATGAGATATGCTGGAGACCTTGAATTTTCTTTGTAAGAAACCTTTGCAATCTCTCCAATTGGTGAAGGTGCTTAGAGAGGTACACACCAAAGGGTCTGATAAGGGAAGACTGCAGGGGGTTATAACCTATTTTTTCTGGAGGCAGTGCCCTTACTTATGAGGTGAGCAACATAGAATGCCCTTCTTACTACTGTGGAGACAAGGTGATTAAAGGTAAGGTTGCTATCAACCTGCATGCCCAGGTCTCTCACCAGTGATTGCGTGCCTAAGGTACTGCTATTTATGGAGTAGTTTGCAGGAACATCACCCTTGCCGAAGGGGATGATACTGCATTTTTTGCACAAAGTGTAAGTCAATGACTTTGGCACCAATCATTAGTCTGTGTAAGTCCTTCTTGCAGGATACTGACATTGTTAACAAACTGCATGACCTCTCCTGCACTGCAGTCATTGGCAAACTTTGTCAGCCACAGACCTTTAGTTTTAGTCTGTACTTCAGAAAAGTATATTCCAAACAGTAGGATCCCCAGAATAGACCCCTGTGGTATACCACTGGTTACTGGCCTGCTGGAAGAGGTAGAGTCTCCTATTTTTGACTGCATGAGTTCTATTGGTGAGTCAGTTTGCAACCCACCTGATACTATATGGGTTTATACCCAGCTGGGTGAGTTTATCAGTAATAGTGGGGGATGGTGTCAAGGGCTTTGGCTAAGTCTAGGTAGGTCTTATGCACAGTTTTACCTTTGTCAAGATCTTTGGTGACTGTCTGAAAGAAGTCCACCAAGTTTAACAGGCACAGTCTTCCTTTGGCAAAGCCAAACTGGATAGGGTACAGTGTTTGTAGATTACCTATTTCTTTGTTGCTAAGGTCCATGATGATGATATGCACCATGGCCTTGCAGATAAGGATGGTTAGGCTTATGAGTCTTTTGTTCCCAGGGTCTGTGGATGCACCTCCTTTATGCAAAAGGATGATGGTAGCTGTTCTTCATTTAGCAGGGCCAAAACACATGCTAAGGGAATGGTTGAACAAGGTACCCAGGAGTGTTGCTAATTCCTGTTTTAATCCATCGAAAATGCTGCCTAGGATGTTGTCTGGTCCCATTAAGGCTATGTTTTTATCATTGGAGAGGGCATTTAAGGCTTGCTCCTTGGAGATACTAGCTGGGGGACAGGTGATAGGGATGCTTTGTGTTATATGTGGCAGGGACAGGAGAGTGAAGTTTGCACTGAACCTGCTAGCCAGCAGGTTGGCTATATCCACCAGTTCTGTAAATGTAGTACCATTAACTACAAGTTCTGCATAAGTCTGGGTTTTTCCTTTGGGGTTGCTGATGTAGCTAAAAAATACCTTATGGTTTTCCTTACCTAGGGATGCTAATTTGGATTCATAATTTGCTTTATATGACTTTACAAGATGTCTTATTTACCTATTTAAGTTGAGGAGGGAGTGATTCCAGGTTTGAGACTGTAACTTGCTACTCTTAGACAGAAATTTCTTCCTCTTATTGTATAGCCTGTTAATGGCTGATGCCCACCAGGTTGGTTTGCTCTTCCTTGAGGATCTTGCTTTGGTACTATAAGGTGTTCCAGAGTTAATACAAATGTATAGGTGCTTGTATAATGCATTAGTGGGGAAAGGGGGTCTAAAGCTGTTTATGTCATCACATAAGAGATTATAATTGGCCTTGGTGAAGTTTCTCAGTCTAGTTGCTGCTGGGTGGGGGGGTCTGGTGTTATTGTTATTGTTACCTCCAACAAGACTCCTTTGTGGTCAGACCTCACCAGGAAGGGAAGCACACTTGGGGTGGTACAATGATCTCTCATGTTTGTGAGCACCAGATCCAGAATATTTGAGCCCCTTGCAGGGGTGTTAACCAGCTGGTCCATGGAATTGGAGTTAATGAAGCCCAGAAACCTTTGGGCATGAGTATTAGTACATGTATAGTTAACCCAGTCAATGGACAGGTAATTAAAGTCACCAAAAATCAGGGTGTTTTGTTGCATCTTGATTGACTCAAGTAGTTCCAGATAGGCTGAGAGGGGGGCCTGGTTCATGGGGGGGTCCTATAGATACCAATGATTTGAAAAGGGGTCTTACCAACAGTTAATTGCACCTGGAGTACTTCACGGGAGTTGCTCTGTTTAACAAATCTTGAGCTACATTTGTCTTTTATGAATATTGATACACCACCTCCTTTAGTACTCACACCTTCAGTTTGAGGTATGAAAGTGTGGAAGGAATTACAATCCAGTAAGGATGGGGTGGTTTATGCAGCCTTAAACCAGGTCTCTGTGACTGCACAAATATCAGCATCTTCCAAAGTAAGGACTGCTTGTAGTGAGTGCAGTTTCAGATAGACTCCTACCACTGAGCAGCATAATCTTGAGTTTATTTTTAGATGATCTTATTACATTGGGAGACTTGTCCTTGTGACACTGCCTAAAAAAGGCATAATGGGGGTGGCAAGAGCCTTGGACAGTAACCAAAATCCCAGAGGTGATAGATGAAGACCATATCTGGCAAAGCATTGAGGTCTGTCGATCATGTCATCCCAGGCTGACAGATACTGGACCCCCTTAGAATGACACCAGAAGCTAAACCAATTATTGAAGTCAATCATTTTTTTTTTTTTTGAGGCATCATCCTAGGTGAAGGTAAACTGCAGCTTAAGGCCAGGGACATACCTCCTTGGGACCACAATCAGAGAGCTCAATCATGTCTCTCTTCATATAGTCCAGTGAGGTACATCTCAAGTCATTCGCAACAACATGAACATAGTACATGCTGTTGAGAGACTTAAGTGCATATGTGATGTGGTGAATCCTGGCACCTGACAGGCAACTGACTGTGATCTTTTTCTTATCCAACCTGGTGAGTGGGGCATCTGTGTGTCTCACAATGGAGATGTCTATGACTAAGGTGTTTGGTTTTGTATTTTGCCTTAGGGGCTGTCTGTTGAGACACTGGAATGTGAGCTATTACACATACTGTGTTTTGCAGGGAATGTATTATGAAACGTGCTTGTGTTTGGGAGGTCTCTTATGTTTAGGTAGGTTTCTGATGAGGACTTTTGCAAATGTAGGTATGTGTATTATTGGATTAGGTGGTGAATGAGGTGAGTTGTGCATGCTGACAACCCGCTCTGTGTGAGATGTAATGACTGGTGTGCAAGAGAGCATGGAGTCTAGGTTCTTAATATAGCTGCATCTCTCACATATTGAATTTGTATGAACAAGAATAAGATGGTTGTCAATGTATATGAGGCAATTGCTACACTGTCTCAGGATGCCCATGTTGACCAAGCTAGCCAGACAAACTGTGGGAAATTGTCTGTCCATAGTGCAAGGTAAATAAATGTGATCAGAACAGGAAGAGGACAAGAAGGACCAGGTAAGGTAGATGAACAAGAGAGAGGGTCTAAATAAGGAGGTGCTAGTGGGTGGGACTTATGATGGTACCTCAGAGGCTGTGCCTGCTGTTCCACCTGACAGTGAAGCAGGACCACAAGAAACCTCTAAAAGAGCACTAACACTGTGCTAATGGAAATTTAAAATAAATAAGTTTGCGCCTATAACCAATAACAGTACCCACCCCTACATGGCAGTGCACTATGTAAAAACAAGAGCAAAGCAGCTTATTCAAGAAAATCAATGAAAAAGCTCAAACTGAGCCCTGAACCAAAAAAAAGGCTCAAACAGAGCTCTGAACCAATGAAAAAGCTGAAACTAAGCCCTGAAACAGTAAACCTTTAATTAGTCCTACTGTACTTCTCCTGCAACAAGGGTGCAGGGGGTTTCTCCAAGAAAAGATGTCCTGATTTTAGTGCCCAATCCCATACAGAACTGGATTCAGCTGGTCTGAATAGAATCTATACTAAGCACAACAGAAGTGCAACAGAACATAGAATAAACAGGCAGAAATACTTTTTTTCCCTTAAATTAAATAAGCAACAGTGTAAAAAGCAGCACAGCAGAACAGATCCTTTACTTAAATTAAATAAAATCAGCAGTTGGTATGAAATGCACTCAAAGTGCACAAATGCAGTAGCAAAAATTGAACTTAGCATAGAGCAATGTAGCTAACGCAAGGAAACTAATGAAAAAGCTCAAAACTAAGCCCTAAACCAAGGAAAAACTCAAACTAAGCCCTGAACCAAGGAAAAAGCTCAAACTAAGCCCTGAACCCATAAATCTTTAATTGAGTAGTCCTACTGTACTTCTTCTGCCACAAGGATATAGGGGGATTTTTCCAAAAAAAGATGTTCTGTTTTAGTGCTCAGTCCAAAACAGGACTGGATTCAGCCAGTCTGAACCCAGTCTATACTACAGACAACAGAAGTGCAACCAAACACAGAATAAAAAAAAACTTTTCCTTAAATTAAATAAACAATGGTGTAAAAGGCAGCACAGCAGTACAGATCTTTTATTTAAATTAAATAAAAGCAGCAGATGGTACAAAGTACAGTGAAAGTGCAACAAATGCAACAAATGCAGTAGCAAAAATTGAATTTAGTGTAGAGCAAAGCAGCTAATGCAAGGAAACCAATGAAAAAGCTCAGCCTGAGCATTGAACCAATGAAAAAGCTCAAATGGCGCTCTGAACCAATGAAAAAGCTCAAACTAAGCCCTGAACCATAAACCTTTAATTAGATAATCCTACTGTACTTTTCCTGCCATGAGGGTATAGGGGGATTTCTCCAAGAAAAGATGTCCTGATTTTTAGTGCTCAGTCCCAAACAGAACTCGATCCAGCTGGTCTGAATTTAGTCTATACTATGGACAACAGAAGTGCAACAGAATACAGAATAAAAAAGCAGAAATACTTTTTTCTTAAATTAAATAAGCAACAGTGTAAAACGCAGCACAGCAGAACAGATCTTTTACCTAAATTAAATAAAAGCAGCAGTTGGTATGAAGTACAGTCATAGTGCAACAAATGCAGTAACAAAGATTTAACTTAACATAGAGCAAAGCAGCTAATGCAAGGAAGCCAATGAAAAAATAATAAAACAAAGGAACGCTAGTCTGAACCACATGAAAATCACAGTATTGCCACACAGAGCTCCATTAAAGACTGTCCCTCCTCAACACAAATGCACGGTGATGTCACCAAGGAACCAGGGCTCACATGAAGTAAAAAATAAACTTTAATTCCTCCAGCATATGAAAGGTACCAATGTTAAACAGTCAATGAAAAAGCTCAAAATTAGTTCTGAACCAATGAAAAAGCTCAAACTAAGCCCTGAACCAGTAAACCTTTAGTTAGATAGTCCAACTTTACTTCTTCTGCCACTAGGGTACAGGGGGGTTTCTCCAAGAACAGATGTCCTGATTTTTAGTGTGCAATCCCAAACAGAACTGGATTCAGCCAGTCTGAATCCAGTCTATACTATGGACAGAAGTGCAACAGAACACAGACTAAAAAAGGAGAAATACTTTTTCTCCTTAAATTATATAAGTAATAGTGTAAAAAACAGACCAGCAGAACAGATTGTTTTCTTAAATTAGATAATAGTGGCATTTTCTATGAAATACAGTTGAAGTGCACAAAAGCAGTAGCAAAAAATGAATTTAGTGTTTGTAGACCAGAGGCTGATTGTCTAACTCTCTGGAGCCCTTCTAAGACAAGCGTCAACCAACACAAGTGCGGATCCTAAATAAAACAGAAGAATAAAGCAGCTAATACAAGGACACCAATGAAAAGCTCAAACTGAGCCCTGAACCAATGAAAAAGCTCAGATGGAGCCCTGAACCAATGAAAAAGCTCAAACTAAGCCCTGAACCAGTAAACCTTTAATTAGATAGTCCCACTGTTCTTTTCCTGTCACAAGGATACAGGGGGGGGGGGGTTTCTCCAAGAAAAGATGTCCTGATTTTTAGTGCTCAGTCCCAAAAAGAACTGGATTCAGTCAGTCTGAATCCAATCTATAATAGGGCTTCCATTTACAAGATGCTGTTCCCCAATATGTCCTCAGAGCATCTGTAAGGATGTGTTTCTCCTCATGACTGAAGCTGTATCTCCTGTGTTTTGCTCCCTGCTGTTGTGTGATGCTGTAAAGTTTAATCAAGTGTGGCAAAAGTGACAACCTGACACCTGCCATCCTTCTATGAAAGTTCTAGTAAATGTGGACAATGAATGGCTCTGTGTTAGACACATAGTGTGCAGCACTAACTTGTGGTTTTCTACATTATGTTCCTATTGCCTGTGTTCGGCTGTAGTAGTGGATATGCATGTATGTGTGTGTGTGTGTGTGTGTGTGTGTGTGTGTGTGTGTGTGTGTGTGTGTGTGTGTGTGTGTGTGTGTGTGTGTGTGTGTGTGTGTGTGTGTGCGTGTGTGTGTTAGTAATAGTATTATTTATTTGTTTTGCTCATTATTTGAACTCCCCTGCTCCATTACCCATTCATTTGTAAGCAGTAAGCACCCTGTTACATGTAGACAGCAGTAAAAATTTCACTTTACACATTTCCCAATCATGTCATTCACAAATAGTGAAAAAACATTAAATTGCATATCTTACCAGTAAAGTAAGTATACTGCTCATCAGCTGGAAATGAATTACGGTGATTTCTGCCTTTTCCAACTAATTTCCCATCATGCCTGTTACTCAAAAAATATTTTAGTTCAGTGGTGCTTTACACGCTCTGTTTCCACTGCATACAGGTAAGTGTAGCTTGGTATGGAAGGCTGAGGAAAACTCACACAAGATGGGGCTAATTTATGATGTCATTATGCAAATTAAGCTCAGTCATACTGTGTTTTATGACTCATACCAAAACACAAATGTATTTCTCCTTTATCAGCACAAGTACAATTGCCTCAAGTACATTCAAGTACATACAGCTTCCTCGGCATATAACTAAACTTAATGGAACCCAAGTTAGGACAATTAAAATATGCAGAGCTGCTGTGTTTCTGCACATGGTGTTGCTTTGGCATGTTCAGTGCTGATATTTTGCAATTAGCTGATTTGCATATAGGCATATCACTGCTGTTCGGTGATTACCTTTGAGCTTCTGTGAACCACAGGACTATCAATACCACCCAATAAGTGTAACATGATACTGATGTGTACCAGAAGAATCAATTTTATTTACAAAAATTTCCTATAACTTTGTTTTCTTTCATTTAACTTCACTTTTTAATAAATTTGCCATATCAACTGTGCTATCTTAAACAAATCTTATTGAGTTTCTAAACTGTTACAATGCCATGATAAATATCTTGAAAGAAATAAAACTTTTCCACAGTAATAAACTCCTGTATCTCTTTAGTCTTTCACATTCAAGTTGGTAAAATGCATAAAATCATACATTAACAATAATAATATTCAATGAGTTTCAATAGTCAGGCATTTATTTTTTTAAGTGCATTGAGAGCCATTTTGAAACAAGTGTTCTTAAACTCTTAGAGCTGGTGATACCCACTTTACCACAAATAATATAAACTATACTGTTTTTGATATTTGCATTTTATTCTGTTGTTACAGCTGGCCATCAGAATTTTTTTCTGGGTGCTTTAAACTTTTACCTTGATATCATGAAAGGCAACTCACAATATATCCCTTCCTAATTTAGTTTATAGGCTGCTTTGTCTCCATGCTAACTGCAACAATATTTTTTCCTAGAAAGACAAGACATCAATTTGGTCCTGTAATTGCACATCTTACACTGGAAATTAACAAATGTGACCATGTTGCATTGAAACCACAATGTCAGTAACTGTACCTCTTTCTAAATAATTATGTATTTTTTGGATTACCCTGAATGCTTTGCAGGTGTATCAAATTATTAAATACTTAAAACCACCATTAAGAAAGAAGTCAAGCCTTAAAACAACTCTTTAGCATTAAAGATACATGAGCTTAAATACTTGAAATAAAATCATGTTAACCAATCACAATAAAAATACAATTAAATACAATTAAAAAACACATCCAATGTAACCTGGTGATTTGCAGTAATTATAAGAAGTTTCTCTTTGCAGTGGTAGAACACATACCTTATGATTTAAGGGAAGGGAGTTATAAAAATCAGGTGGCGTAAAGAGAAACTGAATGGCAAGTAAGATTAGAGGCAGAAAAACCACCAGGTTTAAATGACATCATAAATATTAAATGCTTTCTGAAGGACCGTAGGTTGGCAAAGGAGTTTAGATGCTAAAGGGTTAAACAGAGTGGCAATTAACACTGGATGTGATTTTTTTAATTGTATTTTTATTATGAATGGTTAACATGATTTTATTTCAATTATTTAAGCTCATGTATCTTTCATATAATTCATTTCTGTCATTTATTTTTTTTATTCCAAAGTTTTTTATTGATTTTTCAGTAACAATCATTTTAAACAACAAATTATGATAAAACTATGTACAGATTTTACAAAGGCCTCAGGCACTGTATGAAATATTATAGATATAAAGAAGGGTACAATATTCATTCATTCATTCATACTTTCAAAGTGACTAATTTGATGGAGAGAGATCTAAATTCAATGACTGAATAAGGGATAAAACTTTTGTCCAGGGGTTGTTAGTCCATTTTCTTGGATATATTCTTGCTTCTTTAACTTTTATTTCTATCGATGCTACTTCAATCAAGAGGGTCTTGAAATCTTGTAAGGTTGGAATGGAGGGTGACTTCCATCTTCTTGTAATACATTTTTTGGCTGCTGCTAGGATTGTCAAAAGAAGATACTTATTTTTTTATTCAATACAATAGATTCATTTGCATTCAGACAAATTAACAGTTTTGATAATATAAGGAATCAGTAAAAATGGCTTGGAGACAATTTTCAATATCATTCCAAAATTTCTTAATGTGTGAACAATCATAAAAGATGTGAGACCAATCTGCCTTGCATTTTAAAGAGCATCTCCAACACGTCACCTGCTCTGAGGAGTTAAATTTAGTAATCTTACTAGGTGTATAAAAACCTCTATGCAAAAAATTTCCAGGAGAAAACTTTCCGCATTTGTAAATTAGAGGTTAATTTAAGAGAATGTAAAATATTTTATTTATTCGTAGAAGTTAGGGACAATGTGCTGTCTTTAGTAACAAAATCCCAAAACCTCTGATTAGGAGTAGTCTTATAAGTAATAATAATTTTATAAATTTTTGAAATTAAATTTTTCCAATTAAATTCACCATGTAGTATTTCATTCATAAGAGTTATGCATTTAGGCGGAGAGTTAAAGGAAGAACTCTGTATTGTTCTGCACAAATCTTGAGTGAATGGAAGCAGACTATTAAGAACTAGCCAGTCTGATGATGGTAGATCATATTCTTTGATCAGAATTTGTGTATCTATGGTAACTAAATTCTTTGTGCAGTGAAACCAGCATGTATTTTTTTTCCTTTCCCAATAGCTGAGTGTATCTAGACTAATATTATCGAAAAAAGTTTTTTATAGCTTTAAAGGGGAATAAAAGCTGGATCCATATTTTAATGTCAACATTGTTATTTACAAAGCTTCTAAAGGACTTATAAATATGATTTAAGTAATCTAGGTTAATAAATTTAACAGTATTATACTGTATATTAATACAAAGTACATACCAAAGTTTGTTACTTAATTTGCTTAATTGTAAATTTTTATTAGTTTATTTTCATTCACAGCAAGAGGTTCTCCCATTCGATTCTCGGCTTGGGTTGGGAGTGTCTTCTGTGTGGAGTCTGCATGTCCACCCTGCGGTCGAGTGGGCATTTGAAAGACATGCGTTGAATGGGCATGCCTTCATTGAAGGTTGGGCATCAGGCTGGCAACTCGGCACCATAAAAGCTAACTGCCAATCATTAGCGGACCGGAGTTCCACTGTGGCAACCCCTAACTGGGAAAAGCCGAAAGACAAACATTTTTATTTAGGATAATACTTGTACGTAGCATTTTTCCAAGCAGAAGAATATTTGGGATCTATCCAATTTAATATTGTTTTTAGGTTAGAGGCTTTGATATAGGATTCTAAATCTGGGAAATTTATTCCTGCAAGCTCACATGGTCTGATATGATTGATTAGAGATATTCTATGCTTTTTGGGGTACCATAATAATTTTAATAGCATTTTGTTTATTTCTTTTAAAAGTTTTTTACTGGTTAATACATAAATAGAAAGAGCTGTGTAATTTATTTTTGGCAATAATATAATTTTAATTAATTGTAATCTATCTTCAAATTTTAGATGTAATTTATTCAATTTCTCTATGAGAGTTTTTAGTGAGTTTATAATATTTTTATAGTTTGTGTTTAAAGTTAGGTCTATATTTTCACATAGGTCAGTCCCTAGATACTTCAAAGAAGAAATCTGTTTCCCAATTATTTTATTAGTAGTTGAATTAGAATTATCATTATAATTTTTTTATTTAAGAGCATATGATTAGATTTAGAGCTGCTAATTTTAAGACCAGAAATACAGTAAAATCTTTTGACTAGCATATCTAATTCTTGTAAGGATTCTTTGGAATGTATTAAAGTAAACAAGATATCATCTGCAAATTACATTATCTTGGATTTAAATTGATTATTTATATTTATGCCTATAATTTTAGGATCTGACTGAATTGCCAAAGAAAGGGGTTCTATTGCTAAAGCAAATAAAATTGGAGACATTGGGCATCCCTGCTTGGTACCCTTAGTAATTTTAATTGATTCTGATGTAAATGGACCTAATTTTACATATGCTAAATTGTTATAATAAATATTTTTTATAAAAGTAATGAACTGGGTGGGGAATTTATATAATTCTAGAATTTTAAAAAGATAATTCCAGTTTAATGAGTCAAAGGCCTTCTCAATATCAAGAGTGATTATAAGAACCTCTTGTTTGTCTCTATTTAGGATATCTATAGTAGTTATAATTCTGTGGATATTATCTTGGGTATGTCTATTATAAATAAATCCCATTTGGTCTTCTGAGATGAGATGAGTTAATGATTTCTTAAATCTGTTAACTAATATAGACATTAATAGTTTGCAATCATTGTTAATCAAAGACATTGGTCTGTATGATTTGCATAAATGGGAGTCTTTATTTTCTTTTAACATGGGAGTAATTAGTGAGTATCTCCACGAGGGTAGAATTGTACCTTGTAAATAAGATTAATTTAGGGCTTTGTGTAAGAGTGATATAGCAGAGGGTGGGAGAATCTTATATATTTCATTAATAATACCATCTATACCCGGTGATTTATTATTTTTGCTTTCTTGAATTTTCCCATTAATTTCCTTTAGAGAGATTTGTTTCTGAATCTCATTAATCAAAGTCTCTGGTAGATTCTTAAATTCTGGGAAGTTCGAGCTATGCTCTGAGAATTCATGTTGAATGTCTTTGTTTTTGTACTGTTCTGAGAAGTGATACTTAAAGGCATCCAAGATATCACCAATATTAGAAACTTTTTTATTATTTTCCCTTCATGGAGTATACTCACAATATTATTTTTAATGGTATTTCTTTTCACTCTCATTGTTAAATTATGCATATATTTTGGAGATAGAGAGAAATAATTTAATTTTAATTTTACTAGGGCCAAGTTGGTTTTATGAGTTAAAATGTTGTTATATTTTTTTGTTTAAGGATCAATTTCTTTTTTCTTGTGTGGAATGGTTCTAGTATTATCTTTATTAATTGATACAGTTTGTTTTTGTATATTAGATAGTTCTGACTCCCATTCCTTCATTTTGTTATTAAACCATGCAATAATTTTTCCATATACATAGGCTTTCAATGAATCCCAAAGTATTACTAAATTTACTTCACTGGTTAAATTTGTATCTAAGAAAAATTCTATCGCTGTATCAAGCCAAGGTTTGAACTATTTCAATTTAGTAATATATGCTGGTATTCTTTTAGTGAAAGATAGTTTTTTAAAAGCTGTTTGAAGATTAAAAGTAAGTGCATTGTGATCAGACATAGGGCATGGGACTATTGTAAAGCATAATATTTTTGTTTTTAGATCTTGGGATGTAAATACTTTATCAATTCTAGTTTGAGTCCTGTATATAAAATCACAGTGTGAAAATTCTAATGAATTATCATTTCTAAGGTAAAATAAATCAAATAACTGTAAGTTATGTACCCATTTTTTAACAATTTTCCCCTATAGGAGTAAAATGAAAAGGTCTCTTGTTAGTAGTTTCTGAATCATTCAGCAAACAATTAAAGTCACCTCCTAAAATCTAACTACCCTTAGAATTGTTAGTGATGAGTTCTAAGTTTTTTTATTGTTGTTACCCCAATTCCCGGAAACCAATAGACATTGACCAGTGTCGAAATTCTATTTCTAAATTTTATTATTATAATTGATAAAAGTCCTTCTTTATCTTCATAATTATACAAAATTTGAGGAGAACTAATGCTTTTCCTCCATAGTGTTAGAACATCTCTGGTCTTTTTGGTGTATGAGGAGTTGGATAGTTTTAGGTATTCGTTCAGGTTCCAACTAAAACTATCATTTATTTTTAAGTGGGTTTCTTGTAAAAATATTATTTGTGCTTTATTTAATTTCAAGTATTTTAACAGGTTGAGTCTTTTCCCTGGATTATTTAATCCATTAACGTTTAAGGAAAGAAAAATCAAATCCATCTTATTTATTCAATGTTTTAGAGTGTAATAGGTGTGATAACAAAGTAGTCATAATATTTAGGACTTGCGTACCCTTCTTGGAAAGGTTATATTTTAGCGACGAGGTGCTGATTCCCAGTATAAAATACAATTTAATATCAGACTGAGGCCTAAAAAAAGAAAAAAAATATTTAAAGCTAAATGTTTAACAATCAGTAAATCCATTAACTGACATGGAATGTAAAACATTCCTAATCCGACAGGAAAATAAATCCAGTCAGATTAACCATCACTTCCAATTTTTTGGAATACGTTTGCCCAACTTGAGGCTCCAGAGTATGTATTTTATGAAATTCTATAGATTAATTGATATCAGCGAACAATATATTGATGCAATATATAGTTTGATTATATATATTACAACTAAATTTCACTAATAAGCCTTTGTTTGATTAAAAAATACATATCCTCACTTCTGTATGAATTATTGTAGAAGCAAAGAATTTACAATTTGATAATGAACATGTATAGGTGATATTTATCAATTAAGGTCTCAGAGAGCATCTGAATACGTAAAATTTCCAATAATTTAAAGATAGGTAAACATAACAGTGTTAACCAGGATAAATCAGTACAGTAGTAGATCAACATTTAAAATGTTTATAGTAACAGATATTACATGTAACTAATTGCTAAAGCATTTCTCTCACTATGAGGTGCTATGTGATTGTCACTCCTCTATATAGTAATTTCACATATTTCCCTACTGCTACTAGTTAGTAACAATATTACAATAGTATAATCATAAGCAGGACATATGTAAATGGGATGTGTATTTACAAATGATGATGGTTGACTGAGGAGATACTGCTCAAGCTATTCCTATCTATCACAAACTCATATAACCATGGAAAGACTCCAACAATAATTAATAAATATCAGTTTACTTTCTAACAAATTATGCAAGGTTTTATATAAAGAAGCATGTCTTAATATTTCATCAACAATTGAACAGTCTTCACTATTGTAAGGTAAAACTTGGTAGAGTCAACAATTTGGAACATATTTAAATGCAGAGTCATTACTCATTCAAGAAAAACTCTTTTTTGTACATGTATATTTACTTCTTTCCTCTTTATTTATTTCCTCTTTCTATTTCTCTTTCAGCCTTCTTTTTAATGAAAAGAAACATTTGCTATATAATCCTTAGCATTGTCATTACATTCCATATGTATTGAGTTGAACATCTGAGCACTGCACAGTGAGTCTCCGTTACTACATAGTTAATCTTCAGCCCTTTACTCAGGTCAGACTTGGTGACCTAGTTAATTGCAATAATGCTATGTTTGTGTATAAACTTTGTTTTCATCATAATAGTTGTTTTCTTTTATATACATATATATATATATGTATAAATATATATATATATATATATATATATATATATATATATATATATATATATATATATGTTCATATTCTTATGTATCCTTATATACATATATATATATATATATATATATATATATATATAAGCACATATTTATGTCTACATATCATTACGCATATATATGTTGATTTACATTCTCTGTATTAATTTTGTCAATAACCAGGAGAGCCTTTGTGTTTGAAAGAAAAGTTTGAGAATGGAATTAAAGGAAAATTCCCCTTCTTAACGTGTTGTCCAATTATTTATTATTGCAGTTATCAATCTCTCATAACACATCTCATATACTGATAAGTATATTAGAGTCTATATTGCAGACATTATTGTGTGTACATAATAAGGTAGACTCATTTTCATTTAACTCTTATTTCAATAAATGTTCACATATCTAGCTAGACATCTATCTACTATCCTTTTTCCCCCACTATTGTATATGAGGACAACATTCCAATAGTAGTAATCCTCTAGGGCTTTAACATTTTGAAATTAGCTTAACTTCTTTATATGCCAACTGCAGGATGGAGATTAATTGTAACATCACTAAGCATGGTTAAGCAGAAATTTATTAATATCTTGGATATTTGTGCCTCATGGGCCAGCCCCTATAACAGTTATATTGTATATTTCCTCAGTAGCTACACTGTAAGGTACAGCATAGTTGTACTAAATGAAGCAGATATCCCAAATCAAAACTGAAAGAGCCTGAGTCCAAATTTGAAATGATGGTACTAGAAAATGATTTTATATGCTCCCTATGACTGTCATTACTGTTTTACCCACTGGGAGATTTTAAACAGGAACAGTTTAGATGTGTTAGAGCCAATTGTAACTAAATATTTATATTATATTCTACTAACTTGTCACCAGATTATTATGACAGCACTTGATCACAAACTGAGGTCTTTAATATTTCTATGAGTCATCAGAACTTGTTTAAACATATATTAGTTACCGTCAGCTATGATGTACAATATATGGGCTCATATCTGTAACTTATACTTGCCCTAGAACCCCTAAATAGGTATGAATTAATAACAAATGCCTGATTTGCTTTGTTCTTCGCGTATTCATTTGTGCACAGCAGTGATCAGGGTACCAAACATGCTTAATGTATGTACAAATTCACAGGATTTCACAATATATCAGTTGTATTATCTATGTGGCATCCTCAGGATGAAACAGCATCTGTTCTGATGTTATGCTCATGTTACAGTCGGGTTGTGAATGGTGGAGTTCTGTACTAAAGGAGATTATGATATAGTCAAAAGCAATACTGTACTTAGATGCAAAAATAAGCATAAGCTGATTCAGGCCTTGTCTTAATTAGCACAGATGGATATGCTCAAAGAAGATTACCTTATCTGATGTTCATAGCTCATTTTTCACAGTTGTCATAACCACTTTAGTTTGTCATGTTAACTTTTTTGATTTATTGATCTAGGATTTTACTATGCCATTCTAGACTATACCGTTGCCACCTCACAAAAAGAGGCTCTCCCACTCGACTCCCGAATGGAGCGCCTCGAGTGTGAAGCCTTCACATACTCCCTGTGGTCGAGTGGCATTCGGTTATTTCCTCAGTAAAGAATATGTTGGCGTAAACAGTACAGTGTGCTATAGCATTGCCTCATTCATGTTACTCACGAGTAATAGCACTTTACTAGAGGCTATTTGAATGATGAAGATTTCTAGGAAATCTATAATCTAAATTTTTTCCCACAATGAGGTAGCCTTCTGTGCCCCGCTTTCATATAATTAGTTTAATACCACATAAGAAACAAGTTAGAGAGGGACTGGTAGGTCCTAATGGAGTGAAGTATTTGCTTATTTCTAAGCTCCATTTGTCATTAATAGTTAGAACTTACAAATGACAGCTGTAAGCATTCTTTTATTCAACAAAATATTTTTTTTTATTATTATCTTTTTTTATCTATTATTTACCGAATACTTTCATTTTATATATATATATATATATATATATATATATATATATATATATATATATATATATATAGTTGCTTGTGTGTAGACTAGAGTAATAATGTATTTAATTATTAGTGACATATTGTGTAAAGCCAAATCTATTAATTTTTGATTTGTTAATTTCCCAAACACTCGAGGAGATTTGTACTGTAGCAGTGATGTCATCGCCATTTGCATAGTCCCTCCTTGGTTACTATAGGGATCAGTTTATAATTAATTTTACTGGGATCAAATTAACAATTAGAATAAATTCTAACATTTAGTTTAATGTCCTGTTTGCGTTATGTTTCAAGTAACTTCAGGCTGCTGAATCAGCGAGATAGGCAAATGAGATCTCCGTTACACGTCAGCAACACTCGTACAGCTGACCACGGATTTCTAACACAGTACGGAAAGACAACCCAGATGAGCTTCTTAATGTTAAACAATGCTCAGTTTACAGGCAGCCAAGAGAGTACTTGAGTGAAAAAAAAAGGGAGAAGCAACTTTTGAATTCAGTGCAGTGCTCGAGGTTACTTTCCTCACGAAAGAAAGAAATGACAGTTTGGAATGTTAAAACGCTAAGCTGGAAATAGAGTCGGGAAAGAATATTATAATATGTCGAAGTCATATAGTGACAGAATGCTTGAAATGACTTCAAAAAAAGGAAAAATAAATAAACATATAACAAAAGTTCTTTGCATTGTCTATATAAAATCAGATTCTGAAATTATCTATTTCAGATTGCTAATTAAACGGATAGTTCTAAAATTACCTGTTTCAAAACTCTCCCTACACCACTTCCCTCTTCTTCCCTTAACAAAGTAATGGAAGGAAGGAAAGACAATTCAATAAATAAATGAGCATATGTGTGCAGGATTCAACTAGCTATACACCCTAGGTATCACTAGCAGTTGTATCTAATAATAGTATAGCATTATTAATTTTAGATTGCAAGTTTTATAAAGACATATGCAAGACAAATAAAGTGATGATACATACTTCTTTAGGTCTAGGTTTCCATAAACTTTTATGACTTAGTTTGATCTTTGAGAGAATTAGGAAGTCCAGTAATGTTGGCTCCAGTTTTCAATTTCTTCTTTCTTACATCCATCCAGTTGTTTTTCTCTGATGATCTTTTAAGGGTCATAGATGGTGTCCAGTCCATACCTTCTGGGATTGTAATGATGTTATTGTTTTGGATAAAAGAAACAGCTTCTTCTATATTGTTGAAAGATCTCATCTCATTCTGGTGGTGGATTTTGATTTTGGCTGGATAGACTAATTGTGCTTTAGTTTTATTTTGCTTTAAAAACCTTACCAGTGGCCAAGGGCTTTTTCTCATTTCCAGGACTCTTGTGGAATAATCATTGTCTAGCCTTATTTGGTTTCCTTTAAAAGATAAGGAACTTTTCCTCCAAGCTGTTCTCAGAATAAGTTCTTTATCTAAGAAGGATAAGAACATCACAACAATAGAGCTTGGAGAAGCATTAGGGGAAGAAGAAATAGGTTTCCCTACTGCTCTATGTGCTCTTTCGATCTCGTAGGACATACCTTCTTTTAAGTCTAAGAATTCAGGCAGCCAGAAATTTAGGAAGGAAATAATATCTTCTCCTTCTGTTTTTTTTCAGGGAGACCAAAGATTCTAATATTTGTCCTCCTCTGTCTGTTTTCAATGTCATCTACTTTATTTATCAGCCAGTTGTTTTGTTGCAGTATGGTCTCACAGTGGGATTCATCTTCCTTAAGCCTTTTATCTGTGTCATTCGGTGGAGTTTCAATGTTCAGAATTTTGGATTGTTGCTGCTGGAGGATTTCCTTCAGGACATCAGTTTGTTGTTGACAGTTCATCTTTAAAGTTTCAAGATTGTCAGTAAATCTATCCATTTTTAAAGACAGTTCCTGGAGAGTGGTATATATAGACTGGATCTCCTTCCTTAATGTGGAATCAGCATGTGAAGATTTTGAGTTGCTCATCTCTGTTTAGTTTCTCCTTAGTTTTGACAGGAATTTTTTTAAGAAAAGGCTCTAGAGTTGAGAATCTAGTAGATTACAGATTCCCAAATAGATTGTATGACTTTAAGGAGCTGGTAATAGAATTTTAAATAATAATTTTCCTGTTTCTTAGTAACTGATATGGAGCTCAAGAAAAAAGCTGTTACTGGTTGGCCATCTAGGCTCCGCCCCCTCATATAATTCATTTCTGAAGAAGTCTATTGCTATTGACGAAAGTGTGAAATAAAGTTACATTAACTCTAAAGATTTGTTTTGAGGCTTGTCTTCTGGCTTAACAATGGTTTTAAGTATTTATTTCTTTGTTTTCTACCATTGTTTGGAGACTGTTCCAGTTTTTATTTTGTATCAAATGATTGCCAGCTACCTAGTGGGAAAAGAAAAATAAAACCTGCATCAGTTCCCTTTTCTCTGTAAAAATATAACAAAAATATAATATGTGAAAAGTCGTTTAAAACATGTTTTTCACTAAAGATGCAGTAAAGATATATAAATGTGACAAACTATACTAACAAATAATTGTTTTCCTTTTATAAATGCATCAGAACTTTCAAAGTGAAACTCACACACACACACACACACACACACACACACACACACACACACACACACACACACACACACACACACCCACACACAAACACACACAGAGTCTCTGACACCATCAGCTAGACCCCCCACACACACACACACACACACTAACCATAGGCCCACACATAGAAACATATACACACATGCCTACATATACATGCAAGTACTTATTACAGTATAACTTTGCGGTCTTTAGACTGCTTATTTTAAGTGTGTACAGTACTTGTATCCAGTCTGTGACAGATTTTTCTAGCTGGTGACAGCATGACACAGTAAAAGCAGAAAGGGTGGCAGCACTGTAAAAAACTGTGTCTAGGTAAATGGAAAATAGCTTTAGTCAAGATACAGTTACTGTTAGAAAACATGGAAAGACACTGGACTAGAGTCAGATGGATGAGTCCTATGACAGCCAATATTCATAACTCTGCTCTTCAGTTGCTTATCATGAAAATAATGTTCATGCCTCTCAACCATACATATTTTTGCAAAATGTCCAGATTTTTCCCTCATATTTTTAGTTTGTTCCTCATAAAATTTGTGTTCTTCTGGACTTTGTGGCAAATCTGAGGACTGGACTGAATTCACAAAATAATGACAGTTTTTGAGTTTCAGACTTCATATCCTTCAGAAAATACATGGTAATATAAGATCTTTTATTCTAGCAGCTTTCCAAGTTTATAAGAGCAATATTTAAAATTTGCCCCTATTTGGGGGTTTTGCCCCTATTATGTTTTGGCTTATTCCACATTTTTTATGCTAAGAGGTTGAGAGCTATGGTTGTTATGTCATTTATGGTTCATATCCCAGGGCAACAGTATTCATTTGCCATACAATCTTAAGTCCATGCACCTTGTGTATTGTATATCAGAGATATGTTTGAAGAGATATGGTTTGAAGAGTTATCCCTGATACCAGACATGACATCTGACAGTTTCAATACTTGACAGTTAGTACAGAGGATTATAAGTATGGAGTTCAGTAATATGCCATCTTGTAATTCAGGGTTTATTTGGCTACTTTATGACTGTGAGCAAATCATTTAACCAAACAGTGGAGTCTTGTCACTCGTGAAAAGAGATGTGTTTATAGTTGGATTACCTGGGTAGCAACAACTAAAAAAATAAATAAGAAAATATATTTTATGGGTATGGTCATAGATAAAAACATTGAGTAAACAGTAAAATTAAAACATAACAATGGTGTAATCTTACTTTTTCCAAAATCATTTGCAGCTTTAATATTTGACGCATATCTAAAAAAATAGAACATGAAAATACTATAATCTTCCCTTTTTTCCAGAACATTTGCAGCTTTAACAGTTGGAGTATAACTTATTCTTAGCTGCCCCTACAGTTGCTTGAGGTGGAATTGCTTGAAAATCAGTAGCATGAAGAAAAAAAAGATGGCACACATAAAGATGAATGCTGTTTTCCATATGAAATCATTGCTGGCATGGGTTTTAAGTGTGTGCCAACATTGATTCACTTGTGTTGGGAGATTATTATAAATATGCTTGTGGATTTGGGTATTTGCACCCACACACAAACACACACACACACACACACACACACACATGTAGGGTGCAGGGGTGATTACCCCTTACAAAAACAATTAAAGTTGATTTTTTTTTTTTTTGCTGTTCTATATTTCAGGCATCTTTTTTTCCATTCTTTCAGTTCACTGGCATTCAGAAAGTTGGAGTTTTATAACATAATCTTCATTCATGCTTCTGGAGGACAGGAATGCTGGTGGTTAACTTATCTTTTAGGAAGACTGAAGCTTTCTGGAGTATTTTTCTGAACATTATCTGAAACAAATGTTTACTACTCAAAGTATAAAAGTCATACAAAAAATATAAACATGAAAACTGTTTAGTACACATACAGATATTCCCACTGGCAAAAATGTTGACAGTCCAAGTCATGTGTGGTTTTAGAAATTCAATTTTCACCAGTTTTATATGTGTTTTTGTATTTATTTTTTAAACAAATTACAATATCACAGTAATCAAACCATTTAGAACCTAATGCAGCTCATTTGTTTGTCTGGATGCCAGATTCAAAATGAGATCTCATCAAACATTTTGCAGTACCTGTTTATTGATATATTAACACATATGAAAAATATCACATTTCTCATAAAACAAGATATAAACAATTATATCTCAACTGCTCAATTAGACAGGGTAACATAGTAAAAATTTGCCCAGGCTGATGTCAATATTAAAGCAATGTATCACCCATCATATTGCCATATATACCTTTACAGAAATAGCGACAAGAATTTATAGAAAAACATAATTTTCATAATATGAAGCATAATCAGATTATTCTGTCTCGAGAGATATGCTGATGTGATCTTCAGTGTGATACTTCTACCATCACGTCACCATCCTAAGTTACAAAGACATTGACAGAAACAAGAAAAATGGCATGGTTTTCATAATCTGATATTTATATATAAGCAAACTGTTCTATCTTTGTAAGTGCACTAGACAGAGCTCATGTATCAGTGATGACATTGGTCTGCTTTTGAAACCATACAATGTTGTTTGTGTATTACATCATGATTGGTAAATAATCATGGAAATATGGTAATATACCATACTTCATAAGGTATTCTTATAAACACATTTTTATTATTTCAGGTTCTTCTTCTTTTGGCTGCTCCTTTTAGGAGTTGTTACAGTGGATCAATGGTCCACAGACCGAGTGGCAGAAGAGTTTTACAGTGTTGAGTTGCCAGCCTGGCACCTAACCTTCCTCAGAAGGCACACACACTCACACTTAGGGCCAATTTAGAGTGTTCAGTGAGTTTTTGATAACTAATCCTAGTAGATTTTGGGACCCATAAAAATTTGATGGACTAGTAGTAATATTTTGAAAATTTTATTTTGGATTTGAATAGTTGATGCATTGATTTGGAATAATAATCTGGGAAGAATATTCATTTTAATAATAGCAACTTTGGATAAGAATGATAGATTAAGTTTGTTCCATCTAAGAATATCCTGTCCAAACTGTCCTTAAGTGCTCTTGGTAAAACAGAAAAGGATCATGGCAGAAATGTATGCCCAAACATTTAAATTAATAACTTAGTTTAATTTATGTATCAGGAAAACTTTCCTTTTTTCTCTCTTCAACCTTTGCACACTGTCTGGCACTGCACACAGTTAATTGTTGCTGCTTTCTATCAATGAATGACAGTTCACCCTCTAAGGTAAAATGGTTTACTATCAAAATTTTGAACCGTACTCCATCGACTGTACTATCGTCGAACACGGAAGCTTGAAAACGGTAATATCAATGTCAAAAAAACAATCTAGGAATAGGTTTTAACATGGGTCAAAGTAGGTGTTCAGTATTATTCCGAACTACCTTTCCCTACCTCGACCCATGTTAAAACCCATTCCTAGATTGTTTTTTTGACATCGATATTACCGTTTTTGAACTTCCGTGTTCGACGATAGTACAGTCAATGGAGTATGGTTCAAAATTTTGATAGTAAACCGGTAAAACCTTACAAATTTAATGTGGAATGCCATCAGTATCACAGATTAGTCTGGCACCAGTGCACTGCCATCAGCATTCTGGACAAAACTGAGTGAAGAAATTCTATCGGTCAGCTACCTATCTTTGTTACAGAAATTTGTAAGTGAAGTGAGTCTAGAGAAAGGAGACAGGTAATACAGGATTTAAAACCAATTTATAGATATTTTTGCTGAGTGGGTCTGAATGACATTTGTCGCAAATTTTTGATTAGGGTGGGTTGGCGGACTTTAAGGATTCTCCATGGGATGCACTGTCGGAGATGCTGGATGGGTGGATTGGTGTGACAAGGGAGATGAGTTTTCTGAACTATGATACAGAATCAGAATTGCCTAGACATAGTAGGGCCTTGCTATGTCTAATTGTGGTGGCTGCCAAAAAAGCAATTACTAGAAAATGGAAATCAAAATCTAAATCTAAACCAACTATATTAGAAGTAGTGAATATAGTAACAGAGATAAAACAACTGGAATTGAGATCTTTAGAAAAGGGTAAGAGCAAACTACATAGGAAAAGATGGGAATTGTAGGAATAATACATAGACGGGAAGAATGAGGTTTAAAAGTAAGCAGGACGTAAATGATCTATGTAATGTTTGACTGAAAAAGATTGGGTAGATTATAACTGATGTATAATGTTTGTAACTTGGAGTGTGTCAGTATGGTTTCTGATGTAAAATGCTTGCAACTAGGATTGTGTCGGTGTAGTTTGTTTTCATTTATATAAATGTAATATTGCTTATGTATTAAGTAATTATTTAATAATAATGTTTCTTGTTAAAAAAGGGGTAAGAATTGAATAACTTATGCAATGTTGCTTAATTTATATGATATATAGCAATATATGTGAAGTATGTTTGTTAATGTTAATTTGTTAATATGGTTTGATTACTTTTCTATAAATGTAAATTTGCCTATGTCACAAGTGATAATTCAGTAAAGGTGTTTTAAAAAACGAATGTAACACTAAACACAAATGAGCATCATAAATATGATTTTGTCAACAATTTTGTCATTTATTCTTGCTATATTATTCCAATATACTGTATAGAAATTATGTAAACCATGATAATGATGACTGGTAATTTAAAATGCATTTGCATAGGTTTGATGTGCACATAGTTTTGTTATAATTATTATAACTCATCACATATCATAACCATGTACTTAGAATGGTATGTCATATGAAGTTTGAGTGGAACATACCCCGACAGGTATTACTCAAGTCATGTAACTCTATGCATCTGAAATGTATTTATAATCACAAATACTGCCTTTTACATAGAACTCCAGTTCCGTAATTATTTCAAGTCACACACATACAGACATCTCTTAAGTGCATCTCCCTTTTTCACATGGTCATTTGAAATATACTACTTTCAAAAAAGAATGAAGTTCTAATGTGTTTAACATTTTATCCTTTTTTTTCACTTGAGTTCAAGTTCTAGGTGGTACTATTCCATCATGATAGGGGGTAACCCCAAGAGCCCAATATGTTACAAATCATACCATTTTACTTCCAAACAATGATTATCAGAAGCACCATAAGCATTTCAGTGTTTAACATTAGAACATGTTAAATACTTTGAACATCACACATGGCAAATCTCATGGCTATATTTCACACCCGCAGTGCTTTTTGACATAGTCATTACCAAACCATTTTTCTGCTTTCATTTGCACAAATGCAGCAGGTAAGGCTGTGCATCTGCATCTGTACACAGAGTGCTACATGTGAGATCTCTACTGGCCACCAATTCAGACACATAGTTCCAGCTGCACATCTGTAGACATGGTTGGCCAAGGTGAGGATGTTGCTCCATTTAGAGCACAAAGGTAGAGTGGTGAGGAGCCCAGGATTTTTGTGGCACTCTTTGCCAAGCACTACAACTGCAGGAGGATAATTACTGGGTCTCAGTATAAGGCTGGGGTTTGGAATAACTTGACCATTGTTGTCTACAGTGCAACTGACATTGCATGCACTGGAGAACAATATTGTCACTATTATAGTGACATGTAGAGGTGCAAGTAGCATGTCCTGAGCCAATGGTAGGATGAATTTAAGTCTGCAAACACCCCTCAGTTGTGTAAGTATAGTGACTCATCACCACCCACTCATATAGCATGGATTAGCTAGCCAATACAGTTATTCATTATGCTTTCATATATTTTTGTTTTTTCATGCACTGTACAGCTGCAGAAGAGCGAAAACACAGAACCATGAGGCACACCTGGACAGACTGTCTCACCACAGGAAGGCATGGATAAGAATGTATAAGGTCTGAATTCAAGCCAGGTAATAATTTTCTATCCCTAGGTCCACGTCATCTTGAGCAGACATAAGCTTTTATATCACGCATATATGCCTTCTCCAATAGCTCTTGTTGCTTGCGTTGGGCAATGAGTAGACCAGCTTAGTTGTGTGTAGATTTGATTCCAAGAAGTACAAATGAGCCCTTATTATAGGATAGTATTTCTAAAATAGTAACTGCATTACTGAATGTCATTAAAAATTCTGTGTTAGTAAATGCAGTTATTAAGTCGGAAAGCATATTTCCTATATGGCATAGTCAAATAAATGGTTTCATTTCTTATATTGTAACACTGAGACTGATTTATTTTATGGCACATTCATTCCTCCACATCATATCTGGATGTGGCAAAGGTGAACATATTTATGCTTTATATTTGTTTATGTATTGAAACAAACAAAATAACGTGACATACCATTGATCTTATTCTCTCCGTCTCCTCCAATTTAATTTTTGCATTTTTGGAGGGATGCATTGTTTTTCAAAACAAAATGACCAGGGAATTAGACCCACCACTGAGGTTTAGCCCACCACATTCATAGTTGGTTGTGGCATCACAGGCAGCACAGAAACCAAGCACATCTGGGTCATAACTTGTCAGCATAGCTACCACAGCTCCTGCCCTACCTGCTCCACCTGCATCAGGTAGCTCTGCCCCGGATAGTCGCACAGTGGTATTCTCCAGGATGACAGTTCTTAGGGTGAGGACTAGATTGTCACTGCACTCAAGCTACTCGGATGTCTCCTACCTAACCCCAGTCATGATGTCCCAATATTCCCTACCCTATTTACCTCTTATTTATAAGCTCCTTCTCCAACAGTATTGTCTCTCCAAAAAAAAAAAAAAAATGGGCACCTCTTCCACAAAAAGTACACCCCATACATAGCTCTCCACTTCACCAATGTGTCATGTTGACACACTTGATTTGATCCAATTGGCTATACATCATTATTCTATTGTTGTTACCTATCCATATTGTGGTAACTCTCTTAATTCATCAACTGATGTTTACAATTTTTAATTTTTGTAGTTAGAAGTGGGTAGCCATGGTGCTGTCCCACCACCATTCTGCAAATTTCTGCATTCTTTACCCTCTGTCTTCCTCTCTGCTTGCCATTTTCAACACTGTCTTATCAACCACTTATATGTCCATTTAATCTGGTCAAAAAATAGAATCACGCATAACACACATGGCCAGAAATGGTCAATAAAAAAAGCCTTCACTTTTGTCCTATGCATTTGCAAGCAACTTGGCATCATTCACCGATGCTGAGTGATGTTGAATAGAGTTTCATCTCCTATGACAAAACCTGGTTTTTGCCATCATCTTCACTACTCCGGTTATCTTCACACAAATGTACATAAACATTGTGTGCTATAGGAATACAGAGTAAAGGCATTACTTAGAAACAGTTACTCTCAGTTATTAGGGTACTGGATGTAACAGACTAGGAGCGCCTATGTGGTGTGTTGAAATAGTTTGCGTTTTTATAGACTGATATTTTTGCATAATGTCAAGGGTTTAATTCAAGACGCATGTCAAAAAAATAATTTAATGTTATTTTATATTCCTATCATGTATTTAACTATGAACTTCTGCATTTATCTCCAGTTACAACATTTCAAGAACCTAGCAGGACAGAAAAAATAAAACATTTGACAAGTGTGACAATAAAGCATTTGCAAAAACATCCCATCCCCAAAAGGGAGACTTATTAAACCCTTATTATCCTGATTATCTCTTAGTCTTGTTTCTACCATCTTACCCCTTCTTGCTCCCTATAGCAAACATGCTATTGTACAGTGCATGACAGATTAATAATGAAGAAACATCTAACAGTAATGTACCATAAAGATAATCTTAAGTGTCCTATAAACAAAACATTTGGCATGTCTCTCTCCACCCCCCCCCCTCTTCACCCCTTCTGTCTAACCCTTTTCTACTGTTGCATATTTATGGAGTGATGGATATAATGTTTATCTTATGGGATTTTACTATTGTCATTACCTTGATGAAGCCTAATGCTTGGATCATTCCTTGCTTCAATAAACTGTCATTGTCCCTTCAATTATGTGATTTTAACTTTGTGAATTTGGAGTTCCTTTGTGGAGTGTGAGATAGTGCTCAGATCTAGACTGATTTTTGCATTAGTGTCAAGGTTTCTTATCCAGAACTATGTCAAATTTGCATTGACTGTGTTTTATAAGACTGTTTTATGTGTAGCTGTTGGCTACATATTGAATTGAGCCAACATTATCCTGCTTCTGTTATGCCATATTGGGAACACTTCATTGCAGAGAGCAGGACAGAATAATGATGCTGACAAAACTAAGAGTACCACTGAGCAAATATTGCCAGAAATGGGGCGCAGGCTGAAACATGTGATGTCTACCTCCATCTCCCCCTTCTGTCTACTTCCCTTCTGTGTTATCAGTCTGAGTGCTCAGCATTTGCACAATGCCTGGCTCTGAGCAGCAATACTAAATGATACTAAATGGTAATTCACATATGTTTATGTTTCCACTGTCCTACTCTTGTTGATCCAGATTGGAAACACTTTATTGTACCCAACAATACCTCTAAAGAGTGCAGATTTTCAAAGGATGGTCACATTTCTACATCTTAATTTGTGGTATGTTCATAACAACATTGTGAATGTCTGACAAATCATTGATGATTGAACTCATTGAGTAATGCCATACAGTTGATTTTCACAATTTATAGAGGTCAGATAAAAATTTACTAGCAGAAACGAAAGTTTATAAGGGCAGTATTTAAAAATTGTCCATAACACTTTGCTTTTCTCACCCATTATCTTTTTGGTTTGTATATACAGAGCCTGAAAGAATTACCATGATGACAACCCTAAGAGTAACGGACCACAAGGCTGTGCAGAAATGTCCCATAAAGAAATCTTTTTGTATGTCTCTATCCCCATCTCCAAATCTCTCCCTCTTTCCACCCTTTGTATCTCATCAGTCTTTCTATTCAACATTTGCACATTGCTTGGCACTGAGCAGTACCTGTAACTTATGGAAAATGCCAGCACACTGTTGGTGGAAAAGTCTTGTGAGTTTTTGCCTTTGGCCACATCAGTGTGCTGTCCCTCACACTACTGTGTTTAGCCTTGCTGAGCTATGTAAAGACAGACTGATGACATTGTGAAATAATAGGTGAAGGCAGCCAGCCTAGCCAGATAGAATTTTGTAGATAATACTGTCATCTGTAAATATTAATATAAGCCACAGGCATGTTCTCTTAAATGGGAAAAAATGGTGTTAAATGTGGAACTGCAAAAATATAACAACAGTGCACTCTGCTGTAACAAAGATGATAAGTCAATTCTTTGATGTCAAAACTCAGAGCCGATATGTCTGGATGAAGGAATTCTGTCCATAGTTTTGAGGCTAGAGTTAATGGCTAGAATTTGCATGCATAGTTTCTTTTATTGCCCTGGCTTCCTGACCAGCTACAAGATCAATAGGGAACATTAACATCTGAGTTATGTTAGCCTGGGATCCAGAAAGAAATGATGTAATCGGAAATGAATCAGTGGTACTGTATCAATTTAAGGAGTGAAAGAATGAGAGCATTAGAGCATTTGTCTTAAGAGCATCCAACATCACCAGCTCTGCCTGTGTCTAGATGTAAGTAGGATTTTAGAACTGTGTTTTCTCTTAGAAATAACTAGGAATTAGGAAGATTAGACTAGTTTGTTTTTCTGTGATGTCAGAACTTTTCTACGGTATTATTTTAAGTATTACTCTGAGATCTCTGAACTCTTGACTAGCACTGTGTAGTAAGAAGTACTGTATTGTGTTTTTATTATGTATTATTAAATATTTTTAAAACTTTCAACTGTGGCTGTTTTGTGTAGAGATAATGTAAACTTTAAGAGTACATTGCATGTATATAGTGATACTGTACCAAGTCACTCCAAATAAGTCTTGACTGTTAGGTTGCAGTTACCATTTGGATAATAATATTGCACAGTAATAAGTGGACACTATTTTAAGAGCCTTTGAGTAGCTGATAAATATTAGCTGGCTAGTGGCAGTGATTTCAACCGTATAGTCTGGGTAAAAGGGGCACAGCTGGAGAACCTGTGCCAGCCTTCCCCAGGAGTGTCTGTGTGGTTGTATATAACTCTTCTCTCAAAGTGTGTGTGTGTATGTGTCAGCTACTTGGGCAGGGACTCAAAGCACTGGTTGGACAGAGAGGGTGCTGGATGTTTTAGCTTGCCCACTAGGCTGAGATCTGAACCCTATAGCTGTGCCAGTGGGGAGTCTTATTGGGGAGCTGGAGAGAAAGGGAGAAACCAGCCCCTCACTGACTGTGATCTTTGTGTGCTCTTAAGGGAAATTGTACTTTACTGTGTGTATTTATTATCCTTTCCCTATATGGACACCCCTCACTGGTGTTAATGGTGAAGACTGAGGCTCCTTCATTGCTGGGCCAGTGCACAGGTGTCACATATTAATTGTTTGGCAGTGGTGGGATATCCACACCACATATTAATTGGTTTACAAATACTAATTGGCTTGTAGTGGTGTGGGTAGAGTGAATTCCTGTAGCTTGTGTACAGTGATCACTGAAGGTGTTTTGTACTCTAAATCAGCCATGCAGTGAATACTCAGAGTTCAGATCACAATTGTTTTGTTTCTTTTGTTAGCTTAGTTAGTCAGGAAGAGCAGGCAGCATGTCAGCAGAGTAGTACAGAAAGCTGACAAGGAGCCAGCTGGCTGAGATGTGCCAAGCTAGGGGACTGGTGTATGGAAACCTGACTAAGGTAGACATGATTGCAGCTTTGGTCACAGCTGTATCAGAAAACAGCAACCAGGAGGACAATCAGACTGGCAGTGGAGACATACTACACTCAGATAATGGATAGCTGATCCTTTCTGTAGAGGACTTAAAAATCCATCTGGAGCTAAAAAGACTTGAGTTGGAGGCCAGGCGTTTTGAACTAGAAGCAGCTGAGTGACTGAGGTGCCTAGAGAGTGAGGACAATGAGAAACTGCAATGTTTGCAGGCTGAGGAGAATGAGAAACTGTTATGCCTGGAAGCTGAAGAAAAGGAGAGGCAGAGGCAGCATGATAAAGAGATTCTGAATCTTCACCAGAGTCTTGGCGCTAATGGGATAGGGAGTAACTGGACCCCAGAAGCTCAAAAGGTCAGTAAATTTCTTCTGCAGTTTAAAGAGGGGGATCATTTTGATAGTTTCATTCATATGTTTGAGAGGGTATGTAAACAGTATGATGTTGACCAAAGGCTCTGGGTATGGTTCCTGACCCCCTTACTCCATGGTAAAGCTGTAACTGTGCTGTCCAACATGTCTGATGTTGCATGCTTTGATTATACTGATGTTAAGAACTGTTTGTTAGAATTGTTTAAGCTAACACCTGAAATGTATAGGAAAAAGTTTTGTGAGCATAAATGCAAGGCAGATTTATTATTTTTATTTATTATTTATTTTACATTTGTTAACCAGGCTAGTCTGGCTGGATACATGTCCATTTTCAGCAGAGGCCCGAGGAGAAAAGCTCCACTATCAGACTAAGACAATACAGTTTAAGAGGTTACTAAATAAACAAACTATACAAATAAAAAGTAATATAATAAGGCAATTTCAAATGCATATACATTTTTCCTGTACTAATCTGACTAGATGACAATCAAAATTCAGATGAGTACTGAGTAGAAAAGCTTTAGTATCATGAGACAACAATTATGAGTTAAAAAATATCACTAGTAGCTGGTGTGACAACAAATAGGTATTGTCTGAAAACAGGAAAAAGGTTAGTATGAAGTAAAAATATGTAGGTAAGTAGTGTAGCAGATATTATGAAGTAAGAGTAATAGGAATAAGGCAGAAATGAAGTAAAGGGAGTGTTGACAGAGATGCAATTTCTGAAGGTACAGATGTTAGGACATTAGTAGGCTAAGGATCAGCCAGTAGGAAAAGTAAGGTGGAAAGAAACAAAGTTAGTGAGAAATACAAATGTAGCAGGAATTATTGGAGGTCAGGTAGATGAACCAAGAGACAGAATAACAGTATGGTCAGAGGGGGAGTATAACAATAATTTGAATAGAAGAGTGATGGTACAAAATAGGGACAGTGGAAGACAGTTTAAGTTAGAACAAAAGAGCAAAAAGATACAGGAGTGGACTGGAGAGAGTAAAAAATTTGCTGAGGTCAGTCAGGGTTGGAGCAGGGGCATAGCCAGTGAGTTAGTAGGTGAGTTTTTATCTGTTTTCTGAAAAGATGACATGAACCTAGGGAGGTCAGTTCTGTGGGAAGTTTATTCCAATAGGAACCGACAGTGTTTGCGAATAAGGAATCGCCTGATTTATTATGAGATTTCAAAGTAGTAACTAGTAGCTTGTTGGCTGATCTAAGTGTAGTGAGATTTTTAAAAGGTGTGATGAGTTTATTTAGTGTGGGTGTGTTGGAGGGGTAATGTAGAATTTTAAAAGTGATGATTAGTTGCTGTAGGAGTATTAGGTTTGGAAGTTCAAGCCAGTTTAGTTTCTTTAAATTTAGACAGTGATGAGTTTGGAATGGAGAGCCAGTAGCAAATCTGGCTATACTGTGGTAGGCGGTATTTAGTTTTTGAAGATTAGATTTAGATATGTTGATAAAGGAAGGAGAGGCATACAATAATGTAGAGATGAGGTGAGTTTGGGCGAGAGCCACTCGGGAAGTGGCAGTGAGAAAGGGCTTAATTCTGTAAAGGGCACCAATCTTTTTATTGACTGACTTTATAGTTAAATCAATGTGGAAGTCAAAATTTAGCTGATTGTCTATGGTGACGCCTAGCAGCTTAGTGGAGTAGTCAGGTTTGATGACAGTGCCATTACATGATACAATTGAAAAGGTGATAGGGGTGGATTTAGAGGTTGGGGTGAAAAGTAGTAGTTTGGTTTTTTTGGGATTTAGGAGGAGACAGATATGTTGAAACCAGTTTTCTGCTGCAGTGAAGACCAATTGGGTAGCAGAGTGGAGTTGTGTTGGGAAGAAGCAGAGCAGATGAGAGTGGAATCATCTGCATACTGTATACAAGTAGAGGTTGGGAGGGAAGTGGGCAGGTTATTTATGAAAATAGAGAAAAGTAAGGGACCTAGGATGGATCCTTGTGGGACGCCAATAGTAATTGGGAGTTGGGAGGATAGATGGCTGTCCCAGAGGACTGCTTGTTTTCTATTAGTCAGGTATGAGTCGAACCACTGTAATGCTTGTGAATTAAGTGAGAGGGATTGTAAGGTATCGAGGAGAAGTTTATGGTTAACCATATCGAATGCTTTTGAGAGGTCCAAGAATAGTGCAGAGGAGAACAGGTTGTTGTTGCGGTTTTTATTAATAGAGTCAGTGAAGGAGAGAAGGGCAGTAGAAGTACTGTGGTAGGGTCTAAAACCATGTTGTGAGTCTACAAGCAATCTGTTATTCAGGAGATAATGTAGAAGTTGATGGTGTATGCAGCGTTCCATTATTTTGGATAGAGGTGATAGAAGGGCAATAGGCCGGAAATTGGAGAGTTCGTTGGAGTTTCCTCCTTTATGAAGGGGAATGATATGGGAGATTTTCCAACAGGATGGGATTTTGGATTCAGTTATGGTTCTGTTTATTAAGATGGAGACTGGGTAGGCTATTTCAGTTGCAGCTAGTTGCAGATATTCAGCTGGAAGCTTGTCTGCAGAAGGGGTGCAGGGTTTGAGTTTACATAGTAGTTTACGTATATAGGTTGTTGAGACAGTATTAAACTTTAGTTTATCGGTGCTGTTTTGTGTGGGGGTAGTTTGGAGGGTTGGGGGGGGTCATGGTACTTGCAAGTGAGGTGACTGTTTGAGAGAAGAAATCGTTGAAGGTGTTGGCTATAATGTTAGGTTGGGTTTCTGCTAGGCCAGCAGGGGTAGGAGTTTTTGTGTTGCCTGGATGGAGTAGTTTGTTTATTCCAGACCAAAAGTGTTTAGGGTTGTGGTGTTGGTTTTGTTGGTATTGAAGGTGGTAGTTTTTCTTGTCCAGATAGGTGAGCTTTTTTGTTTTGTTTCTCAGGTATTTGTAGTTTTGATGGTCAATTGGGTTTTTTGTTGACCTCCATTTAGACCACAGTCTATTTCTAGCCCGCATAGTTTGTTTAGTTGTTTTAGAGAGCCATGGGGCTGCTTTGGAACTGACTCTAACTAGGCGGGATGGGGCATGCTGGTTTAGAATCAGTAGGAAAGTATTGTTAAAATGGGTTACTGCTTCATCAATTGGGAGGTATTTTAGAGTGGACCAGTTATATTCTTTGAGTTCATTCTGAAAGGATGCTAGGTTAAACTTTGTTTTGTTGTATTTGGTACGATAAGTTGCTGGTTTGGGATTTTTGATTTTTTGTTTAGTGATAAAGGTGAGGAGGTGGTCACTTATATTGTCAGGGAGTATTCCTGTTTTATAGGAGAGGGGATTGTTGTTGGTCAGTATCCAGTCTAGAATGGATTGTTTGTAGGTGGATTTATTTATTCTAGTAGGGGAGTTGATGGTTTGATGAAAGTCAAAGAGATTAAGGTGAATGGTGGGAGTTGGGGATATGCAGGAGTTCCAGTCAATGTTGAAATCACCTAAGATTATGCTTTCTTGAGGAAAGCTACTGGAGGCCCAGCTAAGGATATTTTCTAGGGTATTGATGTTATTGCCTGGGGGGATGTAGGAACATATTATGTTTATAGCTTTGGATTTATTAATTTGGAGTTTGGTACAAAGTATTTCAGCGTTTGCTGGGGAGGGGGGCAAGGAGTCAATTAAGGCTACCTGAAGTTGGGATTTGTATAGGAGGGCCACTCCTCCGCCCTTTTTATTAAGACGATCTTGCCTGTAAGTACTATAGCCTGGGGGAGTAAATTCGTTGTCTTTGGTGCTGGGTTTAAGCCAAGTTTCTGTGAGACAGAGGATGTCAAAGGCATAGAAATCAATTAAGGCATGGAGTTGTGTTACTTTATTGTTAATGCTACGAATATTAAGGTGAGCAATAGAGAGGGAGTCAGTGGAGAAAGGAGAGCTAGTATAGTTTGTAGTTTGGTTTGTAGTGGTGGGATTGAGGAGGGTATTGGGACCAGGGTT
The DNA here is from genome assembly GCF_019279795.1 of Protopterus annectens. NCBI lineage: Eukaryota > Metazoa > Chordata > Ceratodontiformes > Protopteridae > Protopterus > Protopterus annectens. Next base: position 174,919,524 of record NC_056730.1, on the reverse strand, counting down.
GGGGTGGATGTCCCCATCTATCAATAAAAGAGTTTGTGGGGTTTGAAAGACTTTTGTGTATCTGATGGGTATTATATAGAAGCGTTTGGAGGTTGTGATTTTGTAATGGTGTATTTTATGGTATAGAGGGGGAAGGCAGGGACAGGTTGTAAGTATATTAATATGAGTTTGGTCAGGTAGAGGAAGTGTGGTTGTAGTATGTTTGTGTAATACAGGAGCTTGGCTAAGCCTAAGATGTTCGTAGGAGGTAAGAGTGTAGTAGTAAAGCAGGATGTTAAGGAGAAGAAGAGGAAAGACTGAGTTAAGGGTTAGAGGCATGTTCTCAATAAGTGAGAGGTTTGTAAGTGTAGGAATACACGGTATCTAATAATAGTGAGGGGTAGTATAGATCTAATTCAAGAGAGAGGGTGTGGTCTTAGGAGTAAGGAGTTAAAGGGTAGGTATTCTGGAAATAGAGATTGGAAGTTAGGTAATTAGGGGTGTGTCTAAGTAACTATAAAGGTAGGACCCCTGGGGGTGGGTGGGATATGGGTGTAGGGTGGGGAGCAGAGTGAGCGTAGCGAACGGAGCGGGGAAGAACTGGACGAGTAGTTGCAGAAAACAATCAGGCAAGAAGAGAGAAACAGGTGTGAAGGTAAGGGTGAGCTCAACAGTAGAGAGTTTGAGGAGATTGTATGGTAAGTGGGGGGTAAATGAAATAGTACTGGGTGAGATAGAGGAGTTTCTCCTGAGAGAAATAGTAAGATGCAATGGTGAACTATGGAACAGGAAAGGACAGTAGGATTTGCAGTGAGATACTCTGAAAATATGATAGTAGGATTAGTGGTAAGAAGGGCGCCACCTAGTGGCTAGGTTAGGAAAGAATATCAGACAGAGCAAGCAGGGGGTTTACCTAGATTAAGGAACCAGGGATGGGGTAGTGAGAGAGGAATATACGTACCAAAGGCAAAATAGGGAGTGAAAGGAGAGGGACCAACAAGGGCCTATCTAGTTTGGGGGGGGGCTGCTGGTTTACCTGGCAGGGGAGCAAGAATATGTCCTGGTGAGTAAAGCTAAGCAGTACAATGATAGGACATACTTTCCAAAAAAAAAATCTGGGAGGACAGTCTTTGTTAAGAGGAATGTCTAATCCTATTCAGGAATACTGATGTTTAAAGATGTCCACAGGGCCTCTTAGGTTAGGGAAGGACAGGAACCCAGGTGTATAATCTGTTAATAGTTAAAGGTAGAGAGAGAAAGAAAAAAACAAGCAAAGGAAAAAAAAGGTAGTTAATCAGTCATGTGTGAACAGCATAGCTAGCACAATTGCTTTAAATACAAAAAATAGAGAACAGTACAGAGATATACCCTAGGGCACACTGTATGAAGCAGAGTAGCTAGACTGCTATGGACATACAGTGGGGCCCCCAAGGAACAAACCTAACAGTAGTTACTAGCTAGAAAAAACGTTTAAGCAAACAGCAATAATCCTAATGACTGGATACAATCAATATACTAAGCATAAGCATCACGCAGTCAAATCAGTTTCAACAGAACATATGGCTAAAGATAGCATTAAAAAGCATTGGATCTAGATCAAGTTTAACAGGATCCCAAGGGGGATATAGTTATAAAATAAGTCAAAATATTCGTGATCAAATTGCAGCACAGATACTAGGCAGATATAATATCAGCAGTGAGCAATACCTTTCCAGAGATAAAACACTTTAGCAATTACAGACATTTGCTACGCTATATTCCATCATGAACAGCAGTAAAATATTATAGGAGACCACGTGGAGGCTTGCCTGGGAAGGGGCACTGCCAAATAGTCGCAGCAAGGGTAGGAAAAATAGCTGTAGAGAAGATTAGGTATATATGGTTACAGGAGAGAAACAATAGAAAACTATCGCTGTGGTAGGCGCAACATATGATAGTCAGATATGGATAACTAGAAATTTTATCCCCCTCAGTGTCAGCACGCCTAGGTTATAGGAGTAGGTCTAGGTCGCTAGTTAGCAAATACTAAGGAAAAATGAATAAATGCATGCCGAGCGGGAAAACCGCTACCAGATGAAAGTGTGTATGAATGTGTTGCTGAACTGAACACTTATTTTCATAGGTGGGTGAGTAGATGTCAAGTCACCACTTTTGAAGGGCTGGCAGATCTTTTAGTGAGGGAACAAGCCCTTAGCACTTTGCCTGAGGACATGAGGATCTGGTTAGCTGATAGAAAATGTGCTACTTCAGATGAGTTGGGGAAGAAGGGAGACCTATACCTAGCAAGCAGGGCATCCCTGCACAGGAAAGGGACCCCCAGTACTGCTCATGGGTCTAAAGGAACCCATGGTGGGCAGTACAGACTGTCCCAACAGAAAGTTGTAACAAAGCTGATAAGTCAATTCCTTGATATCAGAACTCAGAGCCGATATGTCTGGATGAAGGAATTCTGCCTATTGTTTTGAGGCCAGAGTTAATGGCTAGAATTTGCATGTATAATTTATTTTATTGCCCTGGCTTCCTGACCAGCTGCAAGATCAATAGGGCCATTAACATCTGAGTTATGTTAGACTGGGAACCAGAAAGAAATTATGTAATCTGAAATGAATCAGTGGTACTGTGTTATCAATTTAAGGACAGAAAGAATCAGAGCATTACAGCATTTGTCTTGAGAACATCCAACATCACCAGCTCTGCCTGTGTCTAGATGTAAGTAGATTTTAAGAACTGTGTTTTCTCTTAGAAATAACTAGGAATTAGGAAAATTAGACTAGTTTGTTTTTCTGTGATGTCAGAACTTTTCTATGGTATTATTTTAAGTATTTCTCTGTGGTCACTGAACTCTTGATTAGCTCTGTGTAGTAAGAAGTATTGTCTTATGTTTTTATTATTTATTATTAAATATTTTTAAACTTTTCAACTGTGGCTATTTTGTGTAGAAATAATTTAAGCTCTAAGAGTACATTGCATGTTTATAGTGATACTGTACCAAGTCACTCCAAATAAGTCTTGACTGTTAGGTGGCAATTACCATTTGGATAATAATATTGCACAGTAATAATTGAACACCCTTTTAAGGGCCTTTGAGTAGCTGATAAATATTAGCTGGCTGGTGGCAGTAATTTCTACTGTATAGTCTGGGTAAAAGGGGCATAGCTGGAGAACTTGTGCCAGCCTTCCCCAGGAGTGTCTGTGTGGTTGTATATAACTCTTATCTCAAAGTGTGTGTGTGTGTCAGCTACTTGGGCAGGGACACAATGCACTGGTTGGACAGAGAGGGTGCTGGAGGTTTTAGCTTGCCCACTAAACTGGGATCTGGACCCAATAGCAGTGCCAGTGGGAAGTCTTATTGAGGACCTGGAGAGAAAGGGAGAAACCAGCCCCAGACTGATTGTGATCTCTGTGTGCTCTTAAGGGAAATTCTTCTTTACTGTGTGTGTATTTAATATCCTTTCCCTATATGGACACCCCTCACTGGTGTTAGTGGTGAGGATTGAGGCTCCTTGCTTGCTGGGCCAGTGCACAGACATCACAGGCACTATGAAGAGATAGTTCATATCATCTCTTCAGCAGGCATCAGAGAGGACTACACACCATATGAGATGCTGCAGTTGTAATTAGTGTTATGAAGAATACTGCCCACAAATGCCTTGCTTCATTCTGTTTCCATAGACCAGGTTTCCAACAGAATTAACATGCCTGGTCCCTCATATGATTCATATTCATTCACAAAATTATCATATCTTCACAGAAATTACTGCAGGACATAGGTACAATGAAGGCTTTATGTGTTAACAAGCATACTACAATAGGCATATTTGGACAGTATTTCTAATATACACACACATGAGATGATAGTATCAATATTCTTTTATTTCAATTCACGTGTTGAAGCACATTAATTATTACACATACGTGCCTGTTATTGATGCATTGACTTTTTATTACTCAATCATGTCATACAAGCAGACACAATTGATTGACAACAATTGCAATATGCTTCATTAGTCACCAGATATGACAGCTGTGATATACAACACTTGCATCATCCATGTTAAGAGTACTGTGCTGCAAGTGTCATGATAAATGTGGAAATCATGACACATAAAACTTTAACATTAGATATACGTATTCTTGATTTTATCACAATCACAATTGTTTGTCTGTCTATGCTCCTTGTTTGTGCAAAGGCTGGCACAGAGCACACTGACTACTGTTAATTCCCATTTTAAGTTCAACACCACAATATATCATTAAGCATGTGTTAATACTTTGCCACCCACCATCCAAATGAGCATGTCAGCAGTGCACTTCAGGAAGAGATTTTTAAAAAATAAAAGTATTTGTGGTTTGTATTATTGCTGTATGGGTAATGGACTATTTCACTCAAGATATGTAGATTTAATGGTAAGATTGACTGAACACTTCAGTCTGTAAAGTTATGTTTGCTCCAACACTTACACATGGAAACAATGTGCAGTGGCATGGAACCTTTTCACATTTGTGAACTATCTGTTTGTATTCATACTGCATATTGTCTAAGCATGGCCAAATACCATTGATAATGGCACAACAAATGATTACTGTTTGCATACAATCATTCCAAGCTAACAGTTATAAATGCTTAGTTGTTAATCTGCTATTTCACAAGTGAGGTTGTCATCAAAACATCATCATGTAAAACAGGCATATGCTACACTCACTACCACAAAGTACAAGAAGGACAGTACAGATGAAATATGTGAGTGGTATGTAATTACCGGAGATCAACACCTTGCTGTTACTTCTGCCTATCAGCAGATGTCTTTTCATCCAAACCTGTGATGCGCACTAGTTCTCCGCAATACACTGATGAGGTCGCCCTTTCATAAGTGCACTCTCTCACTGTAGAAGTCAGTCTTCTTGTGTGGTGCTTGTGTTTAATACAGTGTTTTCTAGACTGTGTAACTAGATAGTTTGGTGGTTTCAGTCTAACAGTGGTGAACCTGTATGTGTAGCTGTAGTGTCAGGTAAGCATGTCTTCAACAACAGATGTGCTGTGTTTACTTCCACTCAAGAGAATCATTTAAACTGGCAGAGGACTACCTCATCCCCTTATCCCACTTTTAACACATCTTTGTACCACACTAATGAGGTCATCCTTTTAAAAGTGCATTCTCTCATGATAAAAGTCAAACTTCTCCTTGATGAGTGCATTTGATGATGTGCTGTCTAGATTATGTACCTAGATACTTAGGTTCAAATCCAACAGTGATGAACCTGTGTGTGCATAGCTCAAGTATCAGGTACATATAGTTTCATCAACAGAAGGGCTGTATCTACTTCCAGTAAGGAGAAAATTTTAAACTGCGAGAAGACTCCCGCATCCCCTTATCCTATGTTTAGCACAAACACCTTCTCTGCACCACACTGATGAGGTCATCTTTTCAAAATGTGCAATCTCTCACAATAAAAATCAGACTTCTCTTGTGGTGCATGAGTTTCTAAATTGTGTTGCAAGATAGGTAGGTGGTGCAAATCCAACATTGCTGAACTTGCATGATTGTGTGTGGCACCAGTGTCAGGAACATATAGCTTCACCAACAGAACTGCTGATTATACTGCCAGTCAAGGGAGAAATGTAAACTGGGAGAGGATTCCCCCATCCCCTTATTCCATTTTTAACACAAACATTTTCTCTGCACCACACTGATGAGGTTATCCTTTCAAAAATGCACTCTCTTACTATAAAAATCAGAATTCCCATGTGGCATGTGCATTTGATGTGCATTTGATGCAGTGTTAATTAGACAGGTAAAAGGCTCAAATCCAACAATGGTGAACTTTGTGTGAGTGTGTGTGTGTGTGTGTGTGTGTGTGTGTGTGTGTGTGTGTGTGTGTGTGTGTGTGTGTGTGTGTGTGTGTGTGTGTGTGTGTGTGTATCAAGTGTCAGGATTGTACAGTTTCATCGACAGAAGTGCTGTATCTCTTTCCAGTCAGGAGAAAAATTTAAACTGGAAGATGGCTCTCACATCCCCTTATCCCACTTTTACCACAAACATTTTCTCTTCACCACACCGATGAGGTCATCCTTTCAAAAATGCAGTCTCTCACTATAAAACTCAGAATTCTCCTGTGGCATGTACATTTGATGCTGTGTTAATTAGGTAGATGCTTCAAATTCAACAATGCTGAACTTGTGTGTGTGTGTGTGTGTGTGTGTGTGTGTGTGTGTGTGTGTGTGTGTGTGTGTGTGTGTGTGTGTGTGTGTGTGTGTGTGTGTGTCTCAAGTGTCAGGATTGTACAGCTTCAGCAACATAAGTGCTGTATCTACTTCCAGTCAGGAGAGAAATTTAAACTGGGAGAGGACTCCCCCATCTTCTTATCACACTTTTACCACAAACATTTTCTCTTCACCACATTGATGATGTCATCCTTTCAAAAGTGCAGTCTCTCACTCTAAATGTCAGGCCTCCCCTGCGGCATATGCATTTGATGCTGTAGGTGGTTCAAGTCCAACAATGCTGAACTTTGTGTGTGTGTGTGTGTGTGTGTGTGTGTGTGTGTGTGTATGTGGCTCAAGTATCAGAAATGTATAGCTTCAACACAAGCACTGTATCTACTTCCAGTCAGGAAAAGAATTAAACTGTGAGATGGCTCCCCCATTCCCTTACCCTACTTTTAACACAAACATCTTCTATGCACCACGCTGATGAGGTCATCCTTTTGAAAGTGCACTGTCTCAATATAAAAGTTAAACTTCTACTATGGTGTATGAGTTTGATGCTGTGCTTTCTAGATTCTGTAACTAAGTGGTTCAAATCAAACAATACTGAACTTGCATGTTTGTGTATAGTCCCAGTGACGGGAACATATACCTTAATCAACAGAATTGATGATTCTACTTCTAAACAGGAGAAAAATTTAAACTTGGAAAAGTTTTCCCTATCCCTTTAACCCACTTTTAAAACAAACATTTTCTCTGCATCACACTGATGAGATCATCCTTTCAAAGGTGTTCTCACTCAAGTAAAAAGTGAGACATCTGGTGCATGTGCAGTTGATGCTGTGTTCTCTAGATTGTGTAACTATATAGGTAGGTGGTTCAAATCCAGTGCTGAACGTGTGTGTGCGTGTGTGTGTGTGTGTGTGTGTGTGTGTGTGTGTGTGTGTGTATGTGTGTGTGTGTGTGTGTGTGTGTGTGTGTGTGTGTGTGTGTGTGTGTGTGTGTGTGTGTGTGTGTGTGTGTGTGTGTGTCTCAAGTGTCAGATATGTATAGATTCAACAGAAGTGCTGTATCTACTGCCAAACATGAACATTTTTTAAATGGGGGAGAGGACTCTGCCATCATCTTATCCCACATTTACCACAGACATTTTCTTTGCATTGCATGCATTGCACTGATGATGTCATTCTTTTAAAAGTGCACTCTCTCAATATAAAAGTCAGACTACTCTTGTGTGCATGAGTTTGATGCTATGCATTTTAAATTGTGTTATAAGATAGATAGGTGGCGCAAATCCAACATTTGCTGAACTTGCATGTTTATGTGCGGCACCAGTTCCAGGAATATATAGCTTCATTAACAGAATTGCTTACTATACTTCCAAGCAAGAGAGAAATGCAATCTAGAAGAGGACTCCCCCATCCCCTTATCCTACTTTTAATACAAACATCTTCTTCTGCACAACACTAATGAGGCCATCCTTTCAAAAGTGCAGTCTCTCACTATAAAAGTAAGAGGGGTGAATTTGTTTGAAGCTGTGATCTCTAGATTGTATAACTAGATAGATAGATGGTTTAAATCCAACAATACTGTGTGTGTGTGTGTGTGTGTGTGTGTGTGTGTGTGTGTGTGTGTGTGTGTGTGTGTGTGTGTGTGTGTGTGTGTGTGTGTGTGTGTGTTTCTGTGTGTTTTATGTGCCAGATTTCAAGTACACATAGCTTAATCAACAGAAGTGCTGTTTCTACTTCCAATCAGGAAAAATATATATATTTCAAAAGCACATTCTTTCATTATAAAAGCAAGACTTTGTCTGTGGAGTGTGCATTTAATGCTCTACTGTCTAGACTATGCAGCTAGATAGGTACATAAATGAATCCAGCAATCTTTAAATACTATAACTGTGTGTACTGTCATGTACAGTTGTCTCCACCAGAACATCTGTAGTATATATTTCCACTTAGGAGGCATATCCTCACTGATAGAGGGCTACCCTATAAATTTCTAGTATACTCAGGCAAAATCCACATGTGGAAACACACTGCTTAGATAATTCTTTCAAAACTGCACTATCTCACAGCTGTAATACAACTTCCCCTGTGGTACTGGTTGCTGATACTGTGCTCTATATATTATGTAACTAGATAGGTAGGCGGTTTGAATCCAGCACTGATTGATTACTGGAAGTGTGTGTCTTGCTGTTGAGAAAAGGTCTCAAATACATGTAGGACGCATAGTTGTACAGTGTTATTGTGCTTTTCAATCTCTTTCTTCCCCTTTTAGCAGAAACATCAGCCATTTAAACAATGGTTATATCATCCATTTAAATGTTCACTTTCACAGTTATAAATCATTATCTTGTTTGGCACTTTCAATTCAGGCAGTGTTCTCTAGATTGTGATCTGAGGTAGTCAGTTCAAATCCAGCCATTACTCCTTAGACTCAATTGTGTCAGCATGACTGTGAATGTGCAGGTAGGTACAATGTTGTCGGCCTCTCCAAAGCAAAAAACACAGCATCAATGGGACCAGACGGTGTCCCGGGCTGCGTCCTACATGAACTCCAAGAAGAGCTAAACCCAAACATAAAACTACTGTTCAATCTCAATCTTACTACATGATATGTACCCAAAGAGTGGCGTACAGCAACAGTGGTCCCTCTCCACAAAGGTGGTGCCTCAACGGATCCTGGAAAGTATCACCCCATAAGCCTGACTAGCTTGGTCTGCAAAGCTATGGAAAGGATCATCATGGACATCATAAATAAAGATATTGGGGACCTACAGACACTGGATCCTACCCAGTTTGGCTTTGTTAAGGGCAGATCCTGCCTCTTAAACCTGGTCGATTTCTTTGAAACAGTCACCAAGGCCATTGACGAGGGGAAGGTGGTCCACACAGCCTACCTGGACCTCGCAAAAGCCTTCAATACAATACCCCACTCGGGCATTATAGATAAGCTCACCAGCTTAAATATAAACCCCTATGTCACTAGATGGGTTGCAAACTGGCTCAAGGACAGAACCCACATGGTTAGAATTGCTGGAGCCATGTCAGACTCCAAACCAGTTACAAGTGGCATCCCACAAGGATCAGTTCTGGGACCTCTCTGGTTCGGTATATATTTCTCGGCGGTACAGGCCAACATGGAAGGACTGTGGCTGACCAAGTTCGCAGATGACTGCAAACTGGGCACCATAATCGACTCTCCAGCCAACACAAGCATCCTCCAAAAGGGCCTCATAGAAACAGACAACTGGTGCCAGAGCCATGGCCTCAAGCTAAACGCCAAAAAGTGTATAGACATCCCCTTTGGGAAAAACAAAGTGCCCACAAATTACCACATAGGTGGTAATCCATTAAGTACAGAAGAAGTAATTAGGGACCTGGGGACCCAAGTTGATAGCAATCTCTCATTTGACAACCACGTGGCCAAAGTGGTTAGAAAAACATTTTATATAGCCCACCTAATCATGAAGGGATTCACATCTAGATCAGGGAAGGTCATTGTGCCTCTTTACTCATCCCTCATCAGGCCCATAATTGAGTACAATGCCCCTTTTGGGATGTACCTTACCAGACACCTGCAGCAGCTGGAAAGACCCCAAAAGTACCTCACCAAGAGGATCAAAGGGCTTAAACAGATGCCATATGCTGCCTGGTTAAAGAAACTCCAGCTCTACTCAGTGGCATACCGCCTGCTCAGAGGCAATCTGTGCCTGACGTATAAAGTCCTGTCCAACCCAGAATTAATGGACATGCTGCACCTCAAAAAATCCAAATCCCATCGAGCTACGTGCTCGAGAGACTTGAACCTCAGCACTGAAATAAATAGGACATGCTGGAGGGACAGATTCATAACCCAGAGGCTCCCTTCACTCTGGAATAAAATCCCAGTCCAGGTTAGGCAGAGTCCCTCATTGACTCTCTTCAAGAGGAATCTTGATGAGTGGATGGGAGATCGTAGGTTTACCCCGGGTATCACTTTTGTGTCACTGTTAGACAGAGGCACAGTATACTAACCTCAAAAAAGGGCATAGCAAAATTCATTTAAAATGGGTGGCGAAAGCCAAACACACTCTGGCTAGGCTTATAAATGCCCTAGGGCAGATAGCCTAGTATGAACCTATGAACCTATGAACCTATGAACCTGCCTGTCTGGTGTGTACACATATAGCTGGGGATTCCTTTTACAAGAACTTCTGTTCATTTTTTAGAGAAATGCCTTGTTTAACACTGATATTGCCATTTGATGAAATTAGCCTTTTCTAATACTGGCACTAAGCCTTCTCGTCGGTGTGAGAAAATGAGACAATGTTCTGTATGTTGTTGTCTCAATAAGCCATGGAGTTTAAATCAATGATTATCTACACCTTATGCATCATTGGGGGTCTACTGTCACCGTGACAACTGCATTATGCATCACATGTAGTTGGGTATATCTAGCATCATGCGATATCATTTGACAATGAGACAGATCACACCACACTTTTAACCAAATTACAGGCACACATATGCCTTGCAGCAATAGCATGATGTAATGCTTTCAAATACACACTATCTCATTATTGTAGTAAGGCTTCTCCCTTGGTGCATTTGTTTTTCACAATATCATGTAAATTCTGTGGTCACATAGGTAAGTGTTCACAACCTACACTGTGTGACTATAATCATTGTGTGTCAGTATACTGTTATGCATAAATGGCATCAACCACAGCTGTAATGTGTACAGTTACAGTGGGAGAGGCTCCCCATCCATTTTACCTCAAACAACTGGTTTGCAATACAATCATATGATGTAATGACTTCGCATAGGTGGGGGCTAACTGCTGCATTAAGACTTCCACTGTGGCAGAAGTGATTTATACACATTTCAACAGCCTGCAAATTACATAAACAGCTGTTCAATTCCAGCAAAGGGTAAGATTATGCCTAGCTCTCTTAACGTATTAGGGACAAATCTCGACAGAATCAGGGACAAATCCAAAAATAATCATGGTCACTTTTTAAATATTGATATCATTAATATGAGTCATTGACAGAATAAGATAATGTGAGCTAATATAGATTTTCTGAAATAAAAAAGACTAGTTTAATATACATTTTCTGAAATAAAAGATTATTCATCACCTTTTACCAAACGTTACCATTTTAGGAGGGGTTAAGAGAGTCAAAATCAAATATGAGTCAAAATCAGGAATGTCCCTGAAAATCAGATACCGCTGAGAAGTATGAATTATGTGAGTGTAATGACATGACACAGATACTACTGAATCAAGTTGTTTTATACATTTTATGTAGGACAAACAACCTTTAACACATCTGGGGATTTCATGGCAGTGAAACAGTGTTCTGGCTTTCTTATTCCTGAGGTGTGAGTGCTCCTGTGACACATGCTGTGAGTACTAACTTATATAGCATATCTAAACAGATAGAGGGAGGTTTGAATCTGCGACTGTGTGTGTACAAACAATGCAGAGAAAAAAAATTACTTGGACAAGCAACACTGATATTGGACTGTTCACAGTTGTGTGAACATTAACACAGGTTATCTCATTTTCATCACTCTGAAAAATTTACATTGTATAAATTAACATCAAAAGCTTTTTCATATTTCACACATTGATTTATGTTATTTGTGATAAACTCCATTACTGTCACCTGTGACAAACACAGTGAAGACATAGCTCTGTAAAGTGTGTAGCAGGATAGGCAGGGGGTTGAATCTGGTAACATCACTTTGTCAGATAACTGCATCAGACAGGAGTAGCTTAAGAAAGCAAACATGGCACAGTCAGAGAGGTTACATTTTTAAGGTCTCACATTCCAAGTCAGGGATCCATACCCATTACCCTAGGAGACTGCTATAATCCCTCCAAAGGTGTTCTTCATGACACAACCACTATATTTCGTTCTATGGTGAGAACGGTTGATATGCACCTCTTTGAGATCTTCCTTGGCATATGTCTGAGTCTGACAAGATGCAAATGCTGAGTCAGTGATTGCTCACAGAGATTACTTATTGTCCAAGTAATAATGTTCTGTATTAAATGTCTTCATACATACATTTGTGTATTACTGTAATTCTTTTTCCAAATAACATGAGGGCTTATATAACATTTCTTACTGTGTGGCATGCTGCAAAATCATCAGAAAGTATGATTGAGCTGGTGTTATTAGACCTGTTTGTGTATTTGTGTCATTTTACTTGATATTATGTTAGTGTTTGCTTTAATTCCTTAAGCGCATGCCCAGTATAATAATGTAGCAGGTGCACACCGTTTAGCAAAGCCCATCAAATAACGAATGTCATGAGGTATTTGTTATAATTTCTTGTTCTTTGACAAGACTTAATTGAATTAGTCTCTGGGATTTTGGCTTTGCCAATGTCCAGGCAATGAAGTTAGTGACCTACGAGTGGAGGATAACAACATTTAGTGACAGGCCAGTGTACATTTGCTGTATGTGCAATTAAATTTACAGCAGGTCACTTAATAATACATGTTAATGTTTCACCCGGGTGTTTTGTATGTTACTGTAGTGTCATAGAGTCCTTCTTATTGATTTTATCAAGGCTCACTTCAGGTCTATATATCCATTACTAGATACCGCCTTCACACCTCTAGTTTAATACACTTATTCTAGTCAGCATGTCTGGTGTGGCACTTACACCAGGAACAACAGACATAATATCATTGATTACAGTGACACAAATGAATCACAGTCACAAATAATTTTAGCCTGACATTTGTCTTTTCCAGTGCATTTTTTGACAAGTATTTGTATAAGAATTCTATGGTAAAATATTATTAACTGCAATGTATGCTGGAGCTTTTCTCACAAGGCCACTGCTGAAAATGGGATCCTAGGACCCCAGTCAGACTTTCCTAGTTAACAAATGTTAAACAAATAAATACATTTCAGGTAAAAAAACACACCTTCCTTACTAGAGGCTTTAGTCCACCGGGACAACTGCAATTAAATGTAAAACACTTGTAGTCCAAAAAATGGCAGGTAGTTCCAGTGTAAAAACTCTTCTTTATTCAACTACAGATATATAAGCGCTTTCACAGATAACTTCTGCTTCTTCAGATACAAATGCATGCTGTCTACTGTGTATCTTATATACCTTGAACCAACTAAGTCACAATCATCTTAAAGAAACATCCTTCATTAAGTAAAAATGTTCAGTCCTTCACTGTGAAAACATGATTCTAAAAAGTATAATAATAACAAACACATAAAAAACTCATGTGTAAAAAATAGATATGTAAAAAATGCACATATAAATATACAGACATAAAAATGTGCTCAAATATAAACATATACTGTTAAAAATCTCTAATACTCGATGTAAGCAAGCATGTCATAAAATGACTTAGCATCTCATTTATTCAATGGTCTTGCTTTAAGTTTTGGTCTTATAGGTATCCTGTCATTTAACCCATGCCCAGAATCTGCTTTCAGTCTTATAATCCATTTTGCCTCAAGTTGTTCTATTCTGTTTCTAATGTCTCCCATTCTGATGTCATATATTTTACCTATAACCAAAAAAGTAAAATTATGTATGTTGTCATTCACTCTAATGTGTTTAGATAATGCACTAACATCACTTTTTTTCTGTATCTGGTACATGTGTTCCTTGATATGATCTCTAAGGGCTCTATCCATTTTTCCCACATAGAAACAGAAACACGCTGAACATTGGGCTAAATAAATAATGTGTTCTGAAGCACATGTAACTGAAATATTAAATGCATATTCCCTGCCTGTTGTCAGGGTGTAAAAACCTATTACTGTTGCTTATATATTTACACATGGGACATCTCCCATATGGACAAGTCTGTCCACCCCTTTTCCTTGTGTTTTCATTCTTAAAATAAAATAAATGAGAGCCATGGCCTCAAGCTAAATGCCAAAAAGTGTATAGTCATCCCCTTTGGCAAAAACAAAGTGCCCACAAATTACCACATAGGTGGTAATCCATTGAGTACAAAAGAAGTAATTAGGGACCTGGGGACCCAAGTTGATAGCAATCTCTCATTTGACAACCACGTGGCCAAAGTGGTTAGAAAAACATTTTATATAGCCCACCTAATCATGAAGGGATTCACATCTAGATTAGGGGAGGTCATCGTGCCTCTTTACTCATTCCTCATCAGGCCCATAATTGAGTACAATGCCCCTTTTAGGATGTACCTTACCAGACACCTGCAGCAACTGGAAAGACCCCAAAAGTACCTCACCAAGAGGATCAAAGGGCTCAAACAGATGCCATATGCTGCCTGGTTAAAGAAACTCCAGCTCTACTCAGTGGCATACCACCTGCTCAGAGGCGATCTGTGCCTGACGTATAAAGCCATGTCCAACCTGGAATTAATGGACATGCTGCACCTCAGAAAATCCAAATCCCATCGAGCTACGCCCTCGGGAGACTTGAACCTCAGCACTGAAATAAATAGGACATGCTGGAGGGACAGATTCATAACCCAGAGGCTCCCTTCACTCTGGAATGAAATCCCAGTCCAGGTTAGGCAGAGTCCCTCATTGACTCTCTTCAAGAGGAATCTTGATGAGTGGATGGGAGATCGTAGGTTTACCCCGGGTATCACTTCTGTGTCACTGTTAGACAGAGGCACAGTATACTAACCTCGAAAAAGGGCATAGCAAAATTAATTTAAAATGGGTGGCGAAAGCCAAACACACTCTGGCTAGGCTTATAAATGCCCTAGGGCAGATAGCCTAGTATGAATCTATGAACTATAAAATAACAAAGTCTTCTCTTTAAAGAGTGCATGTTCTTATGTGCAAAACTTGGTCTAGGTTCCAGTAAGGAACTAATTTCTTTATCTGTTATCAAAATTTCCCAGTGCTTCTCAATTATATTTTATGCAGCCTCACATCAGTGGAATAAAACAGGGGAAATCTTATTTTATTTTCTGTCTTCTTTTTATATGTTGTCTGTACTGACATATCATTCTTTTTAGAAAAATATAGTCTAGCTGTGTTTTCCCTCATTCCAACCACCATATCTCTAGTTTTATTAATTTCCTCCTTATAGTAACCTCTCTCTACAAAATGTTGACTAATTTTTTCAACTTGTTGTTCAAAGTCCTCTGTTCTTGCATTAAACCCTGATGCTCTAAGTAACTGGCTATGTGCTACACTCAAATATATATGGAGGGTACATAATGGTTCTGCGCACAAAACTGTCACAGTGACATTCTTTCTTATATAAATTTGTATATAAATACATTGAATATATGTTTTAGAAAAAATAACAACTTGATTGTTCAAGATAAGAAAAATACATGCAACTGAAATGTGTTACCATTGAAGCAGGAATTCAAGAAGGTACCACTACACTTATATACCTTTGTGTATACATTGCAATACCTTTCCCCAATTTAGCAACCTCATCAACAAGGTACTGCCCAGTACTCTGCCATGAAAATGTGCAGCACCATGTAGGGCTGACCCCATGGCCATGCTGAATGCTAATGAGGCATTCTAGGAGAGATGCATATACTAATTAGCCATGTGCTCTATCTACCCAGAACTGCCTCCAGTAAAGCCACTGCACTAGCCTATTTAGTTTCCATATTAATCAACAGTTCTGTCACCAAATTCATTGTTTCCATTCTGTGGAAAAAATCCTATGTCATAACTTACATAAAGGAAGCACAGCCAAAGATATCTCTAAGTTCAGGCCTATAGCAATTCAATCTCTTTTGTCAAAAATCCTTGAGAAATGCATCCTATCCCAACTACTACACCACATCTCAGAAAACAAGCTATTAACCAATTCACAACATGGCTTTAGACCTTAACATAGCAGAACTACTGCACTTCTAAGCTTTCTTCATACCATAAACACATACAGAAACTCAGGGAATTCTGTATCTGCACTTTTCTAAGACCTATCAAAAGCTTTCAGTATGGTATCTGATCATAAAAGTTAGCTTCTATAAAAATCTCAGCTCCATCATTCACTTGGTTCCAAAACTACCTATCTGATACGGGTCTATATTATATCCTCGAATGCTTAAAAAAGCGAACGCTGATTGATCAAATTTATTTTCACGAAACTGCAAAATATCGAAGCAGCAGAAACTCAAATTTTTTCCTAGAAAAAGAATTTGGTTGTCCGTTTCTGTTGCTTCGGTATTTTCAGTGTTTATGGTGGAAAGTTACCGGACGGATTCAGGTAAGTGTGCGATTGTGTGGATGTGAGTGTTAGGGTGATTTAGGTGAGTTAGGGTTAGGGCTCGGGTTAGGTGTGTGTGCGATTGAGTGGATATGAGGGTCAGGGCGGATTTAAGTGAGTTAGGGTTAGGGAGCGGGTGAGGTGAGTGTGCGATAGTGACGGACCTTAGGGTTAGGGTTTGGGTTAAGGTAAGTGGGTAGTTAGTGGTGTGTGCATGGTTTAGTGTAGGGTTAGGTATCAGATTTTAGGTGTATGTGTGTGGATTTCTGTTTCTTTGGTGTGCTTGTGTTGTGTGTATGTGTTTTGGATCAGCGATTTTTTTCCCTGGGAAAAAAATCGCTGATCTGACAGTTCGAGATTGTAAGCTTCCGCTTAAATTAGGTCGATCAATCAGAGTTCACTTTTTTAAGCATTCAATGATATAATATAGACCCTCTGATACATGTCAGACAGTTAAATGGCAAGATAACACCTCAACGTTTCTCTCTGCATCTGTTGGCATACCTCAAGGATCTACCCAGGTCCTATACTCTTTAGTATCTTCATTCACAACCCCTCCAGTGCTAGTAAGTATGTTCTACTGTTGAATATGCAGATGACTCTACTTTGATTTGCTCTACTAAAACCCTCCCGCATCTCCAAGAAATCACCAAAGAGGCTTTCACATCCATAGAAAGACGCTTCACATCTTCTTAGTTACTACTAACTCCCCCCCAAAAAACTAAAATAATTCTACTTACACCAAAATAAATGGCAGCACTTGAAATTTGACCAGCATATAAAACAGGTAAAAAAAATCACCAAAAATGGACTCCCTGTACAGGCCAAAACCATACCTAATAGACACTGCAAGGATGCATACTGCCTCAGCCTATCTCTTCCCTGCACTACTATACGCAAGCTCCATTTTCATTGATTCACAATCAATACAGTTGCAACAGCTCAAGCAATACTACAATCTTCTTCTTCTTCTTCTTATCCCGGTTAGGGGTCGCCACAGCGGATCACTGTCCGCACATAGAGTGGCAGTGGAGTTTTACAGTGCCGAGTTGCCAGCCCGGCGCCCAACCTTCCACAGAAGGCACACATACACGCACACCTAGGGCCAGTTTAGAGTGTCCAATCCACCTGCAGCATGTCTTTGGGATGTGGGAGGAAACCGGAGCACCCGGAGGAAACCCACGCGACCACAGGGAGGACATGCAGACTCTGCACAGAAGGCACCCCAGCCGAGGATCGAACCGGAGAACCTCTTGCTGTGAGACGGCAATGCTAACCACTCCACCACCGTGGCCACCCTTCTCAAGCAATACTACAATAAAGTAGCCAAATTTACCACTAATATCCCCAACAGGACCCGCCACACACTGCTTTGTACAGCTACAGTAGAGGGAACTCCTGAATTACCTGCCTTCTCTCAGCTAGCAATAACATGTACACTTATTACCCAACTAGATGACTGCCCATCACTAATCGGTTTACCTTTATTTGAGTAATAGTAAATAGCGCGACAGCCTTAAGGTTGAAAGTACAGCACGTAAATCACAGCTAAATGAAAAAAAACTGTGTGAATCGCCAGTGAGCGACTGTTTAATGTAAATCGCACATTGTACATTCACACAATATCCTGCAACATAATGGATGTTCGCAGAATGTATAATCATAAAACAAAATGAAACACTACCATAACACTGTTTTGAAGGGGGGCAAGCCCCCCTGCACTCCCCCTCACTTAAATATACTAACTCCGAGATCACACAGATTAACTTACTTGGTGGTGTTCGAAAATGGTCAAAAAAAGATTCCACCATACCATGTTCTACATTTTGATGCCTGCACATTCTGGTTTTCACGTTATTAAGTCGATGTAACGGCCAGTCGATCATATGACTTTCATGCAAATGAAGGTATTCTTCACTAATCAGCACACTATCACCTGAAAAATGCTATTATGTTCTACTAATGAATCTCAACTACTTGTTAGCAAAACTCCCAACACTGCAAGAGACTCACTTTAGTTTAATAATGTTGCAAAAAAAAAAAAACAGAAATTTCCAAATCATTCCTAAAAGGCAGTCTAGCAATACCAAGTCCTTCAAAACTGCTAAGAGAATATTTACTTGATTCCTGATTGTGCTGCTGTACCTCCACAAGCTAATATCATAACAAAGCACACCTAAGCAATTTTTCTCTTTTTGTTTCATAATTATCCTTCCCGCTACTGTAACTCTACCTCACATCCTTTCCATATACTTCTGTCCCCATATTGTTTAGACCTACTTTCATTGACAAGTTTCTCCTTAACAATCTCTTTGTTGTCTTACTATCTGTGCGGAGCCATGATCAGCTTCAGGCTAACCCATGCTTACTGTTGCTATAGTAACATGCTTTACTTCCTTCTCATCTCCTGTCTGTGTTCTCTTGCCCTTGTATTACTATACTGACTTTCTCTTTCTGTCACATTTTTCCTTAGAACTTTCCTTATTGCAGTCTATCAATTCCTAATTAAAATCTCCTTCAGACAAACCTGTACTTTGGTTCCAACCACAAACTGTAGCGTAATAATAAAATGGTGTCATATATTGCTCTGAGCTGCACATCTTTCTAGAATCCTGTTTGTTAAATTTTCTCTGTGCCTGATCATATAGGTTTTAATTTTAATGTTTTTTTCTTGTAATAATTCATCTGACTCACCTTATAACTTTCACAATGACTGACAAGTCATTTATGGACTTAAATCGGTACACCTGCGCAAACATGGCTTCCTTGTTATTTGACTATGCTGCTTTGTAGTCTAGCTTCTCCCCTACAGTTTCTGCTAAATATTTTTGTCTAAAACCAATAAATCAGCTATCTTATCAGACAGTATGCTTTATACGTGTATAAGGCATATCTTCGTTTAGACTGCAACTGCGCACTGTTACCTGAAAATAATAAAGTAGAAGCTGCCACAGCAGACAAACCGATTGCTTTATCTTAGCCTAGACTAGAGAAACTAGGAAAATAATTATCCTTGTTTTTAATTTCCAAAGGCACTATACTTTTCTAGTAATTTACGTTCTAATGTTAAGACTTACTACATATTTGGTTTGCCTCAGGATCATTCATCCACCCTCTACAAAACATGGTGATTTAATGATGTTACTCCTTCTAGTCAATGTATTTCTTTGTGGCATTTTTTTCTCATAACAGATTCCCATATTATTGTCAATCAAATACTGATGACATCAGTATGAGCCAAATTACTTTTATTGCTGTGTGCAAATTGTCAGTCCCATACTTTGAGTTATTTCTAGACTGAGCATCTCTATTCCAAATATCTTACTGCTCACATATTTAGCTCATCATGCTGATGCCTTGTCGAGGTATTACTATTGTGACACTGCTTTTTGACTATCCTTAATAGATTGTACGACTATTGTGGTTCTGCTCATTGACTTCTGTTTAATTAAAGAGAGTTTGTGATAGTTCTCATTAATGTAAGGCATTTATTTCCTGCCCCAATACTCATTAACCCTGTTTTATCTATTTTACTTTATATAAATGAATTGTGCTGTTTTATCTCAACTTATGCCATCGTTTTTATCTGTGCCTCTTATATTTGGTCTTTCGGTGCTCTTCATTCCTGTCATTATTAAGTTATGTAACCTGTATATAAAGCATGGTTCCTGAGCTGTGCAGTCACATGTCACTTCCTGGTGGTGATCTAGGTCTCTGATGCCCAAATCATCTCCTGCATTAGATACAGAAGTGTTATTTGAGAACATTTCTGTTCAAATATTGCTATGTGTTACATGATGTCATCTCTGTTCAAATATTGCTATCCGAAATGTGACTTTTATAAGTGGACGTGACAAGTTTGGTCTCTACTCTAGCTTCATTCTTTAAGGAAGTTTTAACTGGATGGGTGAAAACAGTGCAGATTCACGAGTGACAGTAAATGGTTCTTTCTATACTACACTAACTATACTACACTCCCACTAGAACCTGTACACTTGAATCATCCCTTTATTTACTTGATTATCATACTCTTTTTAGATGCTTACTAGTCCTCAGAACCATAAAGTGTGATCATTAAATTGCAGCTGCTGTAATTTCTATAATAAGATTGAGATTGCAATATCTCGAAGAATACCTATAATTTTGAAGTATAAAAATTTCAGATTTAGTGTGTATTAGGTAGCAAGGGTACAGGGGCACAACCCCTTACATTGGGGAGGGAGTACAAGGGCAGTGAAGTCCCCTGCAAAAATGCTGTTGTTAGTGCCTGATGAAATTTCAAGTTTTGATAAGTACTTTAGCAATCACAGTTTTGTGATGCATTCAGTCAGTACTGCTCTACATTGTTTTGTCAGGGAATCCCCACTAACAGCAATGATCCAACTGGTCATTTAGGAGAACTACCCTATGCCCAGTCTGCATCACAGGCAGAGCCATCACTCCCAGAGATGGATTATGGTCAAATGGGGACATAGACAGGGTAATGGACCAACAGCTCAAGCAATACTACAATAAAGTAGCCAAATTTACCACTAATATCCCCAACAGGACCCGCCACACCACTGCTTTGTACAGCTACAGTAGAGGGAACTCTCTCAGCTAGCAATAACATGTACACTTATTACCCAACTAGATGACTGCCCATCACTAATCGGTTGACCTTTATTTGAGTAATAGTAAATAGCGCGACAGCCTTAAGGTTGAAAGTACAGCACGTAAATCACAGCTAAATGAAAAAAAACTGTGTGAATCGCCAGTGAGCGATTGTTTAATGTAAATCGCACATTGTACATTCACACAATATCCTGCAACATAATGGATGTTCGCAGAATGTATAATCACAAAATAAAATGAAACACTACCATAACACTGTTTTGAAGGGGGGCAAGCCCCCCTGCACTCCCCCTCACTTAAATATACTCACTCTGAGATCACACTGATTAACTTACTTGGTGGTGTTCGAAAATGGTCAAAAAAAGATTCCACCATACCATGTTCTACATTTTGATGCCTGCACATTCTGGTTTTCACGTTATTAAGTCGATGAAACGGCCAGTCGATCATATGACTTTCATGCAAATGAAGGTATTCTTCACTAATCAGCACACTATCACCTGAAAAATGCTATTATGTTCTACTAATGAATCTCAACTACTTGTTAGCAAAACTCCCAACACTGCAAGAGACTCACTTTAGTTTAATAATGTTGCAAAAAAAAAACAGAAATTTCCAAATCATTCCTAAAAGGCAATCTAGCAATACCAAGTCCTTCAAAACTGCTAAGAGAATATTTACTTGATTCCTGATTGTGCTCCTGTACCTCCACAAGCTAATATCATAACAAAGCACACCTAAGCAATTTTTCTCTTTTTGTTTCATAATTATCCTTCCCGCTACTGTAACTCTACCTCACATCCTTTCCATATACTTCTGTCCCCATATTGTTTAGATCTACTTTCATTGACAACTTTCTCCTTAACAATCTCTTTGTTGTCTTACTATCTGTGCGGAGCCATGATCAGCTTCAGGCTAACCCATGCCTACTGTTGCTATAGTAACATGCTTTACTTCCTTCTCATCTCCTGTCTGTGTTCTCTTGCCCTTGTATTACTATACTGACTTTCTCTTTCTGTCACATTTTTCCTTAGAACTTTCCTTATTGCAGTCTATCAATTCCTAATTAAAATCTACTTCAGACAAACCTGTACTTTGGTTCCAACCACAAATTGTAGCGTAATAATAAAATGGTGTCATATATTGCTCTGAGCTGCACATCTTTCTAGAATCCTCTTTGTTAAATTTTCTCTGTGCCTGATCATATAGGTTTTAATTTTAATGTTTTTTTCTTGTAATAATTCATCTGACTCACCTTATAACTTTCACAATGACTGACAAGTCATTTATGGACTTAAACCGGTACACCTGCGCAAACATGGCTTCCTTGTTATTTGGCTATGCTGCTTTGTAGTCTAGCTTCTCCCCTACAGTTTCTGCTAAATATTTTTGTCTAAAACCAATAAATCAGCTATCTTATCAGACAGTATGCTTTATACGAGTATAAGGCATATTTTCGTTTAGACTGCAACTGCGCACTGTTACCTGAAAATAATAAAGTAGAAGCTGCCACAGCAGACAAACCGATTGCTTTATCTTAGCCTAGACTAGAGAAACTAGGAAAATAATTATCCTTGTTTTTAATTTCCAAAGGCACTATACTTTTCTAGTAATTTACGTTCTAATGTTAAGACTTACTACATATTTGGTTTGCCTCAGGATCATTCATCCACCCTCTACAAAACATGGTGATTTAATGATGTTACTCCTTCTAGTCAATGTATTTCTTTGTGGCATTTTTTTCTCATAACAGATTCCCATATTATTGTCAATCAAATACTGATGACATCAGTATGAGCCAAATTACTTTTATTGCTGTGTGCAAATTGTCAGTCCCATACTTTGAGTTATTTCTAGACTGAACATCTCTATTCCAAATATCTTACTGCTCACATATTTAGCTCATCATGCTGATACCTTGTTGAGGTATTACTATTGTGACACTGCTTTTTGACTATCCTTAATAGATTGTACGACTATTGTGGTTCTGCTCATTTACTTCTGTTTAATTAAAGAGAGTTTGTGATAGTTCTCATTAATGTAAGGCATTTATTTCCTGGCCCAATACTCATTAACCCTGTTTTATCTATTTTACTTTATATAAATGCATTGTGCTGTTTTATCTCTACTTATGCCATCGTTTTTATCTGTGCCTCTTATATTTGGTCTTTCGGTGCTCTTCATTCCTGTCATTATTAAGTTATGTAACCTGTATATAAAGCGTGGTTCCTGAGCTGTGCAGTCACATGTCACTTCCTGATGGTGATCTAGGTCTCTGATGCCCAAATCATCTCCTGCATTAGATACAGAAGTGTTATTTGAGAACATTTCTGTTCAAATATTGCTATGTGTTACCTGATGTCATCTCTGTTCAAATATTGCTATCCGAAATTTGGCTTTTATAAGTGGACATGACAAGTTTGGTCTCTACTCTAGCTTCATTCTTTAAGGAAGTTTTAACTGGATGGGTGAAAACAGTGCAGATTCACGAGTGACAGTAAATGGTTCTTTCTATACTACACTAATAATGACTCCCACTAGAACCTGTACACTTGAATCATCCCTTTATTTACTTGATTATCATACTCTTTTTAGATGCTTACTAGTCCTCAGAACCATAAAGTGTGATCATTAAATTGCAGCTGCTGTCATTTCTATAATAAGATTGAAATTGCAATATCTCGAAGAATACCTATAATTTTGAAGTATACAAATTTCAGATTTAGTGTGCATTAGGTAGCAAGGGTACAGGGGCACAACCCCTCACATTGGGGGGGGGTAGTACAAGGGCAGTGAAGTCCCCTGCAAAAATGCTGTTGTTAGTGCCTGATGAAATTTCAAGTTTTGATAAGTACTTTAGCAATCACAGCTTTGTGATGCATTCAGTCAGTACTGCTCTACATTGTTTTGTCAGGGAATCCCCACTAACAGCAATGATCCAACTGGTCATTTAGGAGAACTACCCTATGCCCAGTCTGCATCACAGGCAGAGCCATCACTCCCAGAGATGGATTATGGTCAAATGGGGACATAGACAGGGTAACAGACCAGGTACCCCCCCGACCCCATAGTTATTCCAATGTCCCATTACTTGGCTGCCTCTCCCCATTTACTATAAACACAATGTAAACCTTTCTGCATGCATACTATTTTCTTCTGTAGTTTTACAACAATTACATAAATTTCGATTTAACTTAAAACTTATGGGTCTATATTAGAAGTTCAAACACAGAAATGTCCGAACGCCATAACATCGAACTGGGAAGTTCGAAATGTCAAAATAGCGAAGCTGCGGAACACCGAATTCTTTCCCAGGGAAAAAATTTGGTGGTCCGTTTCCATGCCTTTGCTATTTCCTCCACTGTGGTGTGATCTCGGAGTTGGTATATTTAAGTAGGGGGGTGTGGAGGGCGAAGCCCCCCACATTAGGAACATTTTATAGTGTACATGTGTCTTTTGTTTTGTACCGGAACAGTAATTTTTTTTCCCTGGGAAAAAAAATCGCTGTTCTGAGTGTTCGAAGTTATTGCATTTCGAACTTTGTGTTCGACATTTTCGTATTCGAACTTATTGCAGTTCAACTATCTGATATACAGACTCAAACTTATTTCATATTTTATAACACAAACACTGATGGCCATTTGCTTAATAAAACAAAATGGTTTCACACTGAAAACACATTACTGTAAGCAATAGTAAACCTCTGTTTCCTTGAAAATTACCATTTATTGAAAACACACTGACACTTACTTTAGGTAAATAGCAGACTGATGACTACTGCAAGCTTAGCACAATAACCTGATATCAGGTTCAAACCCTATACATTGTATTTATGAGGTAAAAGCCTTAACTATTATGCCAAATCTGCATTGTAAGTACATCAGCCCTCACATTCATTAAAAATGCATCTGGTCAGTGGCAGATTAAGTACCCTGGGCTATTTTCAATCAATAGGCCCTCTGCACACATTTTTAAGATCATGCACAAATGCATGTTTTCTTTGATTCACCTTCCTGATTTTTTAAATGATATTTCTTGTTTAATATAGCAACATTTATTATACTGTGCTTTTTTAAATTTGTAATTTAACATTTGTTTCCAATAAGAAGTGAAACATGTATGAACCAATAATGAAAAGAGTACCTATGTCGGGACACATCAACCATAAAAAGCCACTCAAACCGCTGTCCTTATAATCCACTATTTACTGACGGTTTATACAACATGTCTGATCATGATAAAAAAATGGCCACATTAAAGCATTCCAATTTGCTTATATAACAGTACACTAGTCCTGCAAGACAAATAACAACAAAGTCAGTCATTTTTATCCACAAACATACACAACCCACCAACAAGATACATTATTGACTGCATCCTTCTCAAACATTTGTGTGAAAAAACAAACAATAGCAATAATAATGACCAAAGCTGAATTTCAAATTTGTTTTATTCAAACACACAGTAACCAAAGTATTTCAACTTAATCGAGACACACATGCACACTAGTCCTGCATAGCCAGATTAAACACTGTAATGACCAGATGAAAATAGCTTAAGGTACTTTCATCCACAGACAGCCTGCCATCCCCACCAATGGTTATAGCCACTTTGTAGACACTGCATAACCTTTATTGTTATGAAAAAATAAATGACCTATAATCTTCATACTATGCAATCCAGTCATGCTTAACACAGTCTAAATCGAATAACATTTCTGAGCACATGAGAAATAATATATATCTGATAACAGATGCTAAGTCAATATGCACAATTTCTGCAGAAGTAAAAGTTATCTGAATAATTCCATATTAAAGTGAAAGATTCCTAATGCAGAGGATCTGGCAAACAATTTTGTATTTCAGTGCTTCATCTACAAATGCAGTGACTGCAACCCTTGAAGAATAAATTGCCAATGTTGCTTTAAAAAATTGGTGTGCTTTTGATGTTGCCATAACAATTCAGGACTAGATCAGCTATGCAATATGGACTAGCTTGCAAACAATAACAGGTTCATACTTAATAGACATACAGTCTGCCTAACTTTAATGAATCTAGCCCAAACTCTCTATTGCTCCAAAGCATTGTCTGGTTAACTGTTTTGCTCAATGTCACACAGTAGGTAAATGAAGGATGAAATATTCAAACCCTATACACTTGCCACAGTAAACAGCTTATTAACAAGACAGAGCTTTAGCCTTCTGTGCTAATTGCCTGAGTGATAGCTTTTAGCTAAAGCAGAAACCCTTAAGAATCTGATTTTTTAGAGAAGACTGTATCACAATAATATCCAACAATGTCTACATAATGGATGCTGACGATCAGACTTTTTTGATCTTCACTCCAAATAATGCAGACTATACTGACCTGACAAATCCCAACCCTTTTGTAGCTGCTGGAGGCTGTAAAGAAGGTAATAGGAAACGTATATTACAAAAATGCAATGTTTAAGCTATTAAAATGAAAAAATGTTATGACTATATTATACAATCCAGGCCTATTAGTGAATTACAGTAAACTCTCACTTAACTGGCATCCATGGGGATTGGTAGATGCTGAATAACTGCAGTTTCTGGTTGCTTGAGAGTTACTGTTAAAAATAGGTCTGACTAGTACTGCAGCCTACACTATTCATTTGGTTTGACTTGTTCTCAGGTTGGGGAGAGAGGGAGTGTATTTTTATCTTCCTTTTTAAAACTCTAAAACTCTAAAAACATAAGGTATGTTTCTGCAGGGGAAAACAGAAAGTGCAACACATGAAAATTGTATTGTAGTTCCTCGATATTTTTTGCTGGTTGCTTGAGAGTGCTGGTTGTTTGAGTTCCTGTTAACTGAGAGTATACTGTAATTCATTCTTTAGTGCAATTAATAGCTTTTGTTCAACGTCCCACAAGTCACACAAAAATCAGAAATATAACTACATATACATTTTTTGGGGAAAGCTCACATCTCATTTTTGAATTGTCTCTATCTTCTTTGTCATCAAGAATAGCTATCTTCTCTGACATCACTCAGCATAGGCCTGACCTACTAGAATGGCTAATAATGTTATATTCTTGCAGCATACACCTCCAGAGCCAACAAAGCCAGATTATGGGCAACTGGGGCTCTATGCAGGATAATGCTTCAAATTTTCACTAGTCATACCAATATCCCATTATTTAGCTGTTTCTCTGCTAATTGTAAATAAACACTGTTCAAACCTGATGGTGTGCATACTGTTTTATTCTTTACTTTTACAATTAAAACAGAGATGTAGATTTCCAAACTTTTATTTTAAATTTAACAGAAAAAACAATGACAGACATTTTCAAAGCAAAAGAAAAGCCAAATGAAGATTGTGGGAATCAAACCATACTACAGGAAGAATCTGTAATAACTCATAGCTTTACTCATCTGCACTAAGTGCTAGATAAAGAGTGCATTTCAAGCCAGCCTACCTTAGTGTTGCCACCTATCTGCTATCTTTGTGGACTACCCAGAAATTAGAATGTTGGTCCGGTAGTCCAGAAAGCACTGTACAAACTCTGGCATTCTGTTTATCTGCATAAACAGAAAGCTGGAGTCTTTAAAAAACAGCCATCGAATAACTTTTGAATTGGAAAGTATTAGTAATGTGATGTGTTGAAAACTGGGACTTGTTAAAAAAGGAGATAAGCAAATAAGGAGATAAGCAAAAGAAGGCATTCCACCTCACGATGATGTAGGCATTTAGGTAGCAAAATGCATAGGAGATTGGGTGTGATAGGTGGGAAAATGGGTGGAAACATCACTGGAGAGTGGCAGGGTTGTGGGCAGTGCAAGGGGTCTGGCTTTGGTCTGGATTTCAACACACAGAAAAGTAGCAACCCTAGTCTGCCTGAAAGAAAAAAAAAGCTGTCTTAAAAAGCATTTACCTTTAATATTAATATTAAACTTATAGACTTCATTCTGTTAAATAATAAAATGGCCATCAACATTAAGGAAACCAAGGATCACATCCAAAGAACAAGACCCATATGATGATGTTCCTGTTTGCTAGAATCAATTTCCTTCCTGTGCACCATAACTACTCCAGTTCATAGGTAGCCAACCTCTCTACTTGGGGCCCTGACACACACACACACACACACACACACACACACACACACACACACACACACACACACACACACACACACACACACACACACACACTTTCCTGGTAACAAGAATGTTGCATGCTCATTGGAAATAAGACTTTCTGGATACCCGTTGCTGTTGTTTCCCTGCAAGGTGTGTTGCTTTCCCAGTCTGTCTACTGAGAAGCAGAAAAATAAATTTCATGCATTATCCAGTCTGTGTTTTGAAAAATAAAAAAATGTTTGTGTTTATATATATATATATATATATATATATATATATATATATATATATATATATATATATATATTTATTTATTTATTTTATTTTACATTTGTTGACCGGGCTAGTCCAGCTGGATTAATGTCCATTTTCAGTGGAGGCCCGGGGAGAAAAGCTCCTGAGGTTAAAAACAGTATTGGAAATACGTACGAAGACATAGTACAAATGTAATTATACAAAGGTAAAAAAATGAACATACAAATATTATAGATTTTAACTAATTAGAACAATCCTAGCAAAACAATATAATAAGGTATCAGATCATAAAGTATATAAAAGGTAGTTTTGAACCATGGTAGATAATACACAAACATTTTTTTTTTTTTTTTGCTATAATGAGTTATGTAATATTTACAATAAATAGGGGTAATATCTCAGTTGAAGTAGAAGATGAAATCCAAGTGGATAAGAAAAGTTTATGATAGAGTTAAGGATGCCAACAGGCTAGTCTGGGTTGGTACAAGAGCAAAGCCAGAATTTATTAAGATGTGTTAAAAGTTGTTTTTTAAATAGTGGAAGAGTATGCAAAGAGGACAGATCGGATGGAAGATTATTCCATATTTTAGCTACTGAGTCAGAAAAAGGCAGTTGCCTGCAGAGTTCATAATTTTGGTAATATTAACAAGTAATTTATCAGAGGAACGTAGTTGTTTCAGGTTGATATAGGGAGTCAAGAGTTTGGAAAGAGCTGGTGTTTTAGAAGGTTGGTATAGAATTTTGTGTGCAATTAAGAGTTGTTGAAAAATGAGCTTATTAGGGAGTTCCAGCCAGTGTAGTTGTTTTAGGTTTAGACAGTGGTGAGCTCTAAATTGTGATGTGGTGGCAAAGCGGGCAATATTGTGGTAAGATGTAGTAAGTTTCTTAAGGTTACTTTTAGATAGATTAGTGTAAATAGGGGATGCATACAAAAGGGTAGAAATAAGGTGTGTTTGGGCTAGGGTTATCCTAGCTTCAGGTGTGAGGAAGGGCTTTATTCTGTATAGGGATCCAATCTTTTTATTAACGGCTTTTATTGTGTTGTTGATGTGACAATCAAAGTTAAGATTATTATCGATAGTAACACCAAGAAGTTTAGTTGAGGAGTCAGGAGAAATTATGGTGTTGTCAGTTGCAGTAATACAGAAGTTTATCAAAGTAGATTTACGGGTAGGTGAAAAGAGTAATAATTTAGTTTTCTTGGGGTTAAGGAGTAGACAGCGATTGGAGAACCACTGTTCAACAGTTGAGAAGGCTGATTGTGTTTGAAACTGGAGTTCTGTTTGAGAAGAGGCAGTGCAAATTATAGTGGAATCATCTGCATATTGTATGCAGGTAGTATTAGGTATAGATGATTGAAGGTCATTAATAAAGATGGAAAATAGAAGTGGGCCTAGGATAGACCCTTGAGGTACTCCTAAAGAGATAGGGAGGAGAGCAGAGAGAATTTTTCCAGAGTACGGCTTGCTGACGATTTTCAAGATAGGAAGAAAACCAGGTTAGGGAAGAGGGCTCCAGGGCCAGAGATTTTAATGTGTGCAGAAGAAGTGTATGATTAACCATATCAAAGGCTTTTGATAGGTCTATGAAAAGAGAAGATGTAAGATTATTGTTGTTACGGTTTAAGTTTATTGTGTTGGTGAAGGAGAGAAGAGCTGTGGTAGTACTGTGAGCAGGTCTGAAACCATGTTGAGTGTCTGCCAGAAGGCTATTATTGAGGAGATGGTTGAGTAGTTGTTTATGTATGCATTTTCCATGATTTTAGCTAAGGGGGATAAAAGTGCTATGGGACGATAGTTGGAGAAGTCGTAAGATTTGCCTCCTTTATGGAGGGGTATGATATGTGATATCTTCCAGATTGCTGGGAAATTACTTTCTTTTATTGATCTGTTTATTAAGATAGAGACAGGGTAAGCAATGGCTTTTGCTGCTAGTTGCAGGAATTCAGCAGGAAGCTTATCAGCGGAAGGGGTGGTAGGTTTAAGTTTTTGGATAAGAGATTGTATATAGGAGGTAGATATATATATATATATGGAACAACTTCATTTGATTGACAGACCATTTGATCGAAACTCATTTGGTTGAAATTTCATTTGACTGAAAACCAGTATTCAAGGCCATAAAACTGAGATTTGTCCCCCTCCCTAATGTAGTACAACCCTGGAGTTGATATATATATATATATATATATATATATATATATATATATATATATATATATATATATATATAGTTGGGGGGTGTGAGGTGCACAGCTTCCCATATATTTTCGTTTAAAATGTGTACTTTTTGTTTTATTTTCTTCTTTTAAATGAAAATAGGTGGGGGGCTTCACCCCCCACACCCCCCTAACTATATATAACAACTCCAGGGTCGCACTACATTGGGGAGGGGGACAAATCCTTGTTAATTTCCTTAAATACTGGTTTTCGATCAAATGAAATTTCGACCAAATGAGTTTCGATCAAATGGTCTGCTGATCAAATGAAGTAGATCCATATATATATATATATATATATATATATATATATATATATATATATATATAAATGCATGTACTTCTGTTGCTAGTTCGATGTATATACACTTCTGTTGCTACAATAAATGTAGGAATAATATAGTCTGTTAGATGCATACATTTTTGTTTGCTAATTAAAGGGTTAAACTGTTCTTAGCTGAGAAGCAAGGAAAAAATCAAATAAATAAAATGTCGTTCATATGTAGTACAGCCTGAGAAAATGCTGATAAGAATAAGCTGAATGTTCAGTGTGTAATGCAAACTTCCAGGACTACAGATAAGGAATAACAGAAAAAGCCACACAGCAGCAAGGACTCGTTCTCCAAAATTTATTCTTAGCGCGTTCGTCTCAGACAATGACAAGACTTCATCAGATAAAAGTATAATATCAAATGAACTCTAAATACCCATGAAGCTAGATGACATGTGCATCTCATTGCACATTTAAAGAGAAACATACACAATTACTCTAAAATACATATAATGCCAAACATAAAAAAACTATTATAAACAATTCAATTAGAAAAAAGAAAGTAAATAACCAACAGAAATAACTGTTGAATTTATCTACGTTCTGCTTTCAATTTTAAAATGCATCCAGTGGATGTCATCTCATTCAACCCAGGCCAACCTACTACTCTCAAACGTAAAATCCAATACAACTCCCTTTGCTCAAGACAAAGTTGCCATATTCCACCCCTAGGGTTAGGTTTAACTTGTTCAATTATCACAAACTTAAACTGATGCTCAAGGAAATCCAATAAGTGCCAAAATGGGCACTGGTCATATTTTTTTATTTCATAATTGTGTTCATAAATATGATTTTTTAATTTGCACTCAGACTTCCCGACATAAAATACTGGGCAGCATTGACACAATGCCCCATATACTACTCCTAAGCTGTTACAATTGTACTTTCCTTTAATATTCAACTGGTAGCCATTAATATCGAAGAGTTCCTCAGTATTGATATAGGGACAAAAATGACAACACCCACATTTGGACATCTGCCAAAGTTTTTTGTCTTTAAAATTGTGTGGGCAAAGTGGCCTCTCCATAAGATTTTTCAGGTTATTACCTTTCTTGTATACAACCACCGGCTTAGAATCTGTTTTGTTCCTTACCACACAGTCGTCCATAAGCACAGACCAATTTTTAAAAATAACATCCCTCACCTGTTTGAAGTCCACAGTAAATCTCGTAATAAAGGCCAACCTAAAATAAACGTTAGCATTTTGTTGTACAGTCAAATTACTTTTCATCTATACCCCATGATGTGAGTTTGAATTGGTTTGAAGAATATTTGTTTAGGACGGAAGAACATAGATAAATTCAACAGTTATTGTTGTTGGTTATTTATTTATTTTATTTTATTTTACATTTGTTGACTGGGCTAGTCTAGCTGGATATATGTCCATTTTCAGTAGAGGCCCGGGGAGAAAAGCTCCACATTAAAACAGACTAGACACATAAAGTATTA
The DNA here is from genome assembly GCF_019279795.1 of Protopterus annectens. Taxonomy (NCBI): domain Eukaryota; kingdom Metazoa; phylum Chordata; order Ceratodontiformes; family Protopteridae; genus Protopterus; species Protopterus annectens. The sequence continues at coordinate 174,887,166 of NC_056730.1, read as the reverse complement.
AGTAATAAGTTACAGAACATTAAACTTCAGATGCAGATGGGTTGCTAGCCAAAAAGGTACCCTGGCTTTCTAACTGAATTGTTCATAACAGATTTTTTATGTATGGCACTATATGTATTTTATAGTTATTGTGTATGTTTCACTTTAAATGTGCAAAGAGATGCTGATGTCATCTGGTTTCATGGGTATTTAAAGTTCATTTGAATTTATACTTTTATCTGATGAAGTCTTGTCCTTGCTGCTGTGTGGCTTTTTCTGTTATTCAAGTGTTTCTGGATTTATATACTACAGATAAGGACCCAGGTGCAAGACGTAATTTACCTTAAAACAAGAATACAAAGGAATTTATTACATCCTAGAAAGACAGCATATTCACACAGAAACATTCTCAAAGAGGAAAGACTCCTTAAATGACATCAGAAAATACCAAAGAGATCCCAAAAGACTCCTTTCATAGGAATGCATATATGTGAGATGTAATCTGATTTCTAGGGAGCTCTGTTAGAGCTGTTTCATGGAGAATATCATTTATGTTGTACTGAGAAGAAACATGAAGACAGTAAACCCTGCAAACTGCACAGTATTGTTGTTCATTTCATTTGTTATATTGGTTCATAGATTCATAGGTAGGTACTAGGCTATTGGCCCTAGGGTCTATACAAGCCTAGCCAAAAAGGTACCCTGGCTTTTGCCACCCAAGAAAATTATTTTCCTATGCTCCTGTTGGGCAGAGCCACAGAGGTGATCCCCGGGTGAATTTCCTATTTCCCATCCAATCATCAAGATTTTTCTTGAAGAGTGCTAATGAGGAACTTTATTTGATATAGATAGATAGTTTATTCCAGAGTATGGGAAGTCTCTGGGACAGGAATCTATCCCTCCAGCATGTTCTGTTTATTGTGGTGGCAAGGTTTAGGTCCCTAGAGCATGTAGCTTGGAGGGATTGGGATTTCTTTAAGTGGAGCATGTCCAACAGCTCTGGGTTTGACATAGCATTGTATGTTAGGCAGAGATCACCTCTGAGTAGGTGATATGCGATGGAGTAAAGCTGGAGTTTTTTGAGACGGTCTGAGTAGGGAATCTGTTTGACGCTAGTAATCCTCTTTGTGAGGTATTTCTGTGACATTTCCAGTTGTTGTAGATGTCTTGTGCGGTACATACCAAAAGCGGTGTTGTACTCTATAATGGGTCTAATGAGTGATGAGTAGAGGGGAACAATGACCTCTTTTTTCCCGGATGAGAAACCTTTTGTGATGAGGTGTGCAACATAGAAGGATTTCCTGAGTATTGTGGCGATGTGATTATCAAAGGAGAGACTACGGTCCACCTGTTTCCCAAGGTCTCTTATCACACTTTCTGTGGTAAGTAGACTACTACCTATGTGGTAGCTCATGGGTACAGAGTTTTTACCAAAGTGGATGACAATGCGCTTTTTGGCATTGAGCTTGAGGCCATGGCTTTGACACCAGGCATCTGTCTCAGTGAGGCCCTTTAGTAGGATGTCCACATCGTTAGGAGTTTCAATTATGGCTTCTAGTTTGCTGTCATCTGTGAACTTCATTAGCTAAAGACCTTCTGTTTTAGCCTGTACTTCAAAAACGTAGATACCAAACAGGGGTGGACCCAGGACTGAAGCCTGTGGTACTCCACTTGTCACTGGTCTTAAGTCGGATTTGGAGTTTGTTACTTTCACAGTGTGGGTTCTGTCAGTGGGGTCTATATTAGAACATCGAAGTTTCACAACTTCGAATGTTCTAATATCGACCCCTATTCAGCGAATGCTGACAACATCGAACATGCAGAACAGCAAATTTTTTCCTAGGGAAAAAATTTGCTGTTCCAAAACACATACACACAACACAAGCACACCAAACAAACAGCAATCCATACACATACACCTAAAATCTTAAATTAACCCTACACTAAACTGTGCATACATCACTAACTATCCACTTACCTTAACCCAAACCCTAACCCTAAGGTCCGTCACTATAAGCACACTCACCCATGCCCTAACCCTAACTCACCTAACCTGCCCTAACCCTCACATCCACACAATCACACACTCACCTCATCCGTGGCCTAACCCTAACTCACCTAACCCACCCTAACCCTCATGTCCACACAACTGCACACTCACCTCACCTGTGCCTTAACCCTAACTCAACTAACCCACCCTAACCCTCACATCCACACAATCGCACACTTACCTGACCCGCGCCATAATCCTAACTCACCTAACCAGCGCCCAATCACACACTTACCCAAACCCGAACCATAACTTTCCACCACAGTGCTGAAAATAGCAAAGGGACAGAAACGGACAACCAAATTCGTTCCCTAGGAAAGAATTTGGTTTTCTACAGTTCACTATTTTCAGTGTTCACTGAATAGGGGTTGATTTTGGAACATTCAAAGTTGTGAAACTTCGATGTTCTAAAATAGACCCCTGTCAGTGAGCCAGTTGTCAACCCATCTTGTGACATAGGGATTTATACCTAGTTTAGTGAGTTTATCTATAATTCCAGAGTGAGGTATGGTGTCAAAAGCCTTGGCAAGATCTAGATAGGCTGCGTGAACCACCTTACCCTCATCTACAGCTTTGGTGACTGCTTCAAAGAAGTCAATCAGGTTTAGGAGGCATGATCTGCCTTTTACAAACCTGAACTGGGTGGGGTCCAGGGTTTGGAGATTACCAATGTCTTTGTTTATAAGTTCCATGATGACATGTTCCATGGCCTTGCAGACCAGGCTTGTTAGGCTAATGGGGCGATTGTTCCCAAGGTCCATGGTGGTTCCCCCTTTGTGGAGTGGGATAACCATCGCTGTGCACCATTCAATGGGCACAAAGCCTGAGGTGAGGCTATGACTGAACATGGTGCTTAGGTGGGGTGCCAGTTCATTCTGTAGTCCATGTAAAACGCAGCCTGGGATGTTGTCAGGTCCCATGGATGCTGTGTTCTTGGCCTTGGAGAGTGTGTTTTTACCTGTGCAGCCGTGATTACAGGAACTTTGCATTCTTCTGGTATAGAGATGATCCCTTTAGAGGGTGAGGGGGGTAAAGTTAGCACTGAACCTATCTGCCAGAATGTTGGCATTATCAGTTGGTTCTGTATATTTAGTGCCATTGTGCTGTAACTCAGAGTAGATCTGAGTGTTGCCATTGAGATTCTTGACATAGCTATAGAATGCTTTGTGGTTTTCTTTAGAATCAGTGGTGATTTTGTTTTCATAACTAGCTTTGGAGGATTTTATGAGGGATCTCAGAGTCTTACTGAGGCTGACCAGGGAATTCTTCCAGTCATGGGATTTTTCTCTTTTTTGCAACAGTTTCTTTCTTCTGTTGTAGAGTTTGTTTATGGCAGGGGACCACCAAATTGGCTTTCTTTTTTGGAGGATAGCATCTTGGTTCTGTTAGGGATAGCACGATCCATGCACTTGTGTAAGTGTTTTAAAGTGCATTAGTGTAGGATTCAGCAGTCATAACTCTATTATCCATCTGCATGGGTGTCGTGAAGTTTGCTACTTCTGTCTTAAGAAGCATAGACAGTTACTTTAGTCATTCTGTGTAAAAGTTTAAAAGGTTACTACACTATGTATTTTTACAAGGCACTAAATCAGCACTAATAAGACTTTGGTTCCAGTGCACAAAAGCTGCTTTGCATTTGTTTTCTACAAGCCACAAAGACTAGGTACTAACAAAGAGCCACAGTCGGCAGCTTCAGTAAGATAAGACAAGACTGTCAGTGACATTCAATTTAATCTTTTATTTTAAATAACTTTTCAGTGATGAGTGTTGCCTGCATTTGAACATAGAGGGAGTGGTGTCTGTGACTTGTATAAGGTCACTTCAGTGAAAGCGCAGTAACTGACATTTATGTACATGATTGAGTCTAGAATAGGAGCACTTCAATTTCCACAGTTTGCACCAGTACAGGTCCAGAGGACTGCATGGCAGGAAGTAAGCAGTGCCATAAATTCTCCAGGGTGGTGAAGACTTCAAGTTCAAATTTGCCACTGCCAAATTTGTTTCATCTGCTTTTCAAGTAACTACAGAAGTTTTCAGACTATCTGCAGTAAGCAGTGTAGCCAACTGTCTCTGTGGACTTTGGTAAGAAAATTATTGTGGTTACATAACAGCATGAATGCCATAAATCTGGCTAGAAAAGGTGGTAAACACAGTATGACTATTAATATGTCAATTTTAAATAGACTACCAAAGTTGTGTATATTATCAAATGTAAAACCTTATTAGGGCAAGTTGACAGTCAGGAAATATGTAAATGGATTATGTTTGACTGGTATCTTAAACAGAAACATGATTGGCATGACAGTAAATGTTTATTGTGCAAGTCATATGAAACTGCTTTCTGTGTGCAATGTCATAAAAGTAATGGTAAACAACCAGATAAGGGTCATACACTTGCATTATGTCCTGTCACCACATGTGAAATGTTAATTTCAGAGTTACAACAGTCAAATCAGTTATTGACAGAATCTACTGTACATCTTGTTAGACAAAAGTGGCATAAAACCACTGCACAGTACAAAACAACTAAGAACAGAGACGAGGTTCATGGTGAACTGACAGAAACATTTAATAAACTTCTAAGAGACAGACAGAGTGAGTTCAGAAAGTTTAGGCAACATATGCAAACACTTTTTCAGAAGTGCATGAGAGCTTTAGAGTCAGCAAAACAGAATACTGAGAAATATTAGGCAGCCTGTGCAAAATCACAAGACAAAAATAATCTGGTTTGTAAAGAGTTAAAGCAACAGCAGTTAGCTAGACTAATCAAAAATAATTTATGACATACTATTCTACATCTAGAAAATGATTAGCATACACAGCAGGATCTAATATAACTTTCATTCAGTTAAAGCAAGACACTTATCAATTAAACAGTAACGTAAGGAGTATAACTGCCGTTCTTATTACATAAACATAGGGACAGCCTCTCATAGCTAAGCTGTTAAATAATTTTCAAATCACCATTTCAAATAACAGAACAGTTCTAGGGTATAAAAATCAAATGAGAGTAGTTAAAAAGCAGTACAGACATGAAGTCACAAGACTGACATGCATGTATTTTCTTTTCACCTAAAGTGTATCTGTTTAAAATGCTCAAGAGAAAAAGGCAGACAACAGCAACTGTAAATAATGCAAATATATCTGTTTTAAGCATGTGTTAGTTAAGACAATCCCCAGGATTCATCAAGCTCAGTGCAAGAATGGTGTTAGGCTTGTGCCGACCGTGCAGCGTAGAGATGGCACAGTAGTGCTATATGCATATTAATGAAGGTGCGCTGCCACCACATCCACATGCATAGGAAACATGCGTGAGTGCATGGGGCATGTCCAAGCGCCGCAAGGAGTCATAGACATGGCTGTTTGCATGCAACCAAAAATGTTGAATAGTACAGCCTGCCTCTAATAATAATCACACCTGTCAGTGTCCGTGGATACTGAAACATATGCAAAGCATGCAAGACAGTTTCGCGAACACAAAAATAAGAAGCAAACACAAATGCATGTAGCTGAATATTGAGTCCCCATCCCCTCGAACAAATGACATTTAAAACCCTGTGCCCGTATTCCATTGTAGTGTCGATAGTTATACCAAGTGGAAGCGAAACACATCGTGTTAGCGTGCCAATAGCTAAGTCTAGCCCAATGGACAGGGTTACCACTTGTCCCACATTGTGAGGGACAGTCTCCCTCTGGGCAGTTGTGTCCATACCAAAACCATTATAAATGTGAAATATCCTGCGATCGTAGGACATAATTATGTCCCACATCTTATGTAATAGTCACATACAATAGTTATTTCCGTATGTAAAATACCTACATGTTACAAGAAAAAGAATAAGCAAGTAAATGAAACAGAAGAAGCAGCTAACTGCTACAACAATAAGCTTACATTTAGGCATAAAACAAAAGTACTATCTGTTGTACTGACCATGGGTATGTGTTGGCCTGAAAAATCTGGTGTGTCCCAAATATATCCCATCCTGGCCATATGAAAAGGTGGCAACCCTACCAATGGTCAGAGCATTCGCACAATAACTGGCCACCCTCTTATTCCCCACTAAAACCAGTGACCTTTGGAGGAAAGGTGGTGAATTACACTGAATGAATAATGACAATAATTAAGAGTAATAGACATCTTTTACTTCAGAAAATAAGTATTAATACATATGCTCTGATTCTGTAAATGTTTCAAGTTAATAATACTAATATTTTAAAAGTGTCCGTGATTGTCCCTGATTTGTCCTTGCCTTGCCCCTGTTACTGTTTAAATTAGTCCCTGAGTGGTTGAGAGGTCCGTACACTTATGTACACCAACCAACTGTCACATTTGTTGCCAGTACTGTTGAATACCTGTAGTGAAGTCATATATCCTAGCTACCATCCATGCATTATGTACCATGGATGGTGTAGTGGTCAAACCGGTGACTAAGGTGTGTCTATTTCTGGGTCCAAGCCATGCAAGGGCCGCTAATTTTATGTGATGCCCAGAATAATATAATGTCCATCAGATATAGGGAGGTAAAGCCATGTACAAGCAGACGTAAGCGGGTATGCCCGGCGGACATTCAACAGTATGGGAAATGTAAATAAGTATGCAGGTGTATATGTATGTGTATGTACACTCAGATATATATATATATATATATATATATATATATATATATATATATATATATATATATATATATATATATATATATATATATATATATATATGAATGAACATGGTCACAATAAAGCAGTCATAACGAATGTGAAGGGAAACACCAGTGGAACCCCCCCACCCCATATTATGTAGTGCAGACATATCAAGCTGGTCAGAGGTGGGCAAATCCCTGCATCTGTGAACACAGGTAGAATGGTAACATTGGGACTAACTCTGTCCATGTGCTAATTCTGACTTTCAAATGGGTACAGGGCTGTTCTGGTCTCCAGTCGGACAAGCCTAAACCCGGATGACCACATGAACACCCTGACAATCAAACACACATATGTGCCAGGACTATAAGCTTTGGAGTTCGGAATATCCTCAGAGTGAGTAAACATGCAGCATGGGTCCAGTTCAGTAGGGAATAGGGAATGGCAAATGTGTAGTACTGCAGTTTTCCCAGCAGGAGAATGGATGCCTGCTGTGTAAATGAAGTGTTGAGGTGTGTGTCCGGGTAACTATGAACCATATAAATGAAGCAGAACACCAGTAGTGTAGTGGTTAAAGCATCCGCCTAATGTAAAGGCATTCCCAGTTCAAGTTCGACTATAGCACATATCATTTTCCTTGTGGAATGAATGTCGATGTGCTGTA
>NC_056730.1:174829832-174877332 GCF_019279795.1 Protopterus annectens | reverse complement strand
AACAGCATGTACCTCGACAATTGTGTATGAATACATATGCTCTGGGACTGTCAATGTGTCAGGTTAATAGTACAATCATCTAAATGTGTCCCTGAGGGTGTTATGCAGTGTCCCTGATTCAGTGTTCATTCTCCCCCATTCATATGTGAGGTCTGCTAGTGATGGAAAGCGCATATTCCGCCGACTACCTTAGGTAGATGATAGCATAATGGGTTGGGGTTACCACCTGTTCATTGTTGCGAGGGACACTCCCCTTTAGGCAGTTGTGTCCTGCAAAATAAGTGTTATTATGGCACATGGCCTGTGATTTAGGGCAAAGAATCCATATAGTGTCTGTAGTGGTTGCATAAAATTATTTTGTATCTGAAACACCTAAATGTTATAGGAAACGGTATTAGCAACTATAATGCTACAAGAATAACCTTTTATTTAGGCAAAATGGTGAAGTACTCTATTTTCTGCTGGCTGTGGGTATGTGTTGCCCTGCCAAATCTAACATCTCTACATATAGGTCCTATAGGGCTGCCACCTTTCAAAATGGCCAAAGTGGGACCTGCTCCATAGAAATGTCAAACGTACCAGGTCAGAACATACCTACAGCCATGCATAGTACAGAACTATACGTATTTGCACAAATAAAAGCTTAGTCTAGTAGCAGTCCACTTGCTTATGCTACTTCACATAACATATAGAAGTGTCATATATACAATAACTGTTACATGCAACTATTAGAGAAATGTAGAATATAATATTGTCCTGTAATCAGGACATTTGTTATGTCTTGATTATTTTTGCATGACACATCCGCCTAAGGAGGGACTGTCCCATGCAAAGTGGGACAGGTGTTAATCCTAAAGTCCCACCTCGGCCAATTTAAAAGGTGGCAAACCTACAATAGGTATGCAGTAGCATGACCCAGCAGATGTATGTGGGTCCCAAAACACATTTACTTGTCTGCATTGCAGAGCATCGGTTCCCATGTATCAGCCAGATGGGAGCAGATTGTATGAGGAACATGCATATAATATGATTAACTCACTGGACAGGCCACCGATTCCGTACAGTCAAACGCCATGCCGTTGCCTAATGGTCAGCCATACCCGATACTGTAGTCATGTAGTCCGATGTAATAGGCATCACAAGGGATTGCGCCCACTCAGCATGAGTGACACATGCAAACACCAATGTCGGTGCATGTGCAAGTGAGGGAGCGAGCGGGTGTAAGCATGTTTGGCTACCAGTATGTGAGTATTGCACTGGTAAAGAAATGTGGAGGTTAACCAAGTGTAAGAAGCTGTAACCAGAGAGGTCAGCAGTGCTTAACACTGCGCAAACCCACGCACAACTACTCCCAACTGCTTCAATGTGCCTTACTCCCTCCGTATCCAATGGGCTTGTTCTGCCCACAAACAAATAACCATCCTTTGCAAGTGTTGGTAGCAACACCCTGCACACACAGCTAATGTGAATTACCAATACACCATGGCAAATATACAGACAATAGACAGTACCACACACATACCATACAGCACAGTCATTCAACAGTATAGCAATGTACCGGCAGATATGTCCGGACCACTGGTGTTTGCAGACTTGGCCTTCTTATGTTTACATGTGTGAGCATGCCCAGTATGACCATTTTGCATGTTGTCGACTGACATTGCCGTCATACCTTCATGTGTTTCAGCATGCCCAGTATGGCCAACTGTATCGCATGTGTTACATGTCCAGGTAGTCTGTACTGTGGTGCCGACCTCTGCATTGTACACTGACAGGTGGCATGCTGTGTCTGCAGGGTATCCATCGGTCATGTGGCATTGACTGTTGCTACATTTCTGCACAGCGTGGGGGGACATCCGACTGTATCCACATTCCTACACAGCACTGGGGGGGGCTCACCTGACTGTTGCTATATGTGTATGTTGGAAGGGGGGCACACCTGACACTTGTACACTTTTGCTACTACTGTACTGGTATGTCAGGTACTCCATTTCAGTGTGTAGACCTACCTATTGTGCTGGCTAGAGGCATACCAGTGTACACCAGATCATAGCTTTAATTACCAACATATTAGTTTCAGACATCCTAGCCTTCACAACCTACATCCAACTGCCTGGCCTTCTGTAGTCTGTCTGTGTGGGTCTGTGGAGGGGGGTCATCCATAGGGCATATTCAGAAGCCATAGTACAGCATTTGTCTGTGTTGGTCTACATCTGTCCAGCTGGTTGAGACTTGTGTGGGCTGTATGGACACACATGATGCTCAGCCCATTACCCGCAGTGGGTTATGACACCCTGTGTACTACTGGCTACTATGTTGACCCCTGTATGTGCTACAGATGTCATGGTGCCACTATGGATGTCTACTGTCTGCTGCCTTAACATTCGGCCACCAAATTCCCTTGAATGCTCACATCCATACCATAGCTACAGGTACCAACACATTCTAATACAACTGCCAATTGGTAGGTTGATTGACTTACCTTGAGGGTGTGCCAGACCTGAGGATGGTGCTGGAGGGCTACCTATGTCAGATGCACATAGTGCACTTCCTATACATGGCTGAGCACAAGTAGTGTCATGTTTGGCATCCCTTTTACTGTCTGTGCGAGTCAGAGAGGGTGACATTTCCTGGGTCCCTACTGTGTCAGTGCATATGCTATGCGTTGCCTCTTTGCCAAGGCCAGGTCATACTGGGCACGCCTCCTTCCGCCTACTGGGTCTGGCACAGGTTGTTCCTCTTCTGAGTCACTTTGTGCCTGTACAGGCCTTGGCATTGGTGGGGGGCTGTGTGGCCCTGCCCCATGCTGTTCCTGCTGCAGCTGTTTCCGCAGGATCATATTGTGTAGCATAGCACATACCATAACAATTTGGGTGCATGTAGCTGGTGAATAATGCAAGGCTCCACCGGATGTGTCCAGACACCGGAACCGTGACCTGAGCATCCCAAACACATGCTCTATTATATGTCTGGCCTGTGCATGTGCCTCATTATGGCATCATTGTTCAGGTGTGTGTGCATTTCTGATGGGTGTCATCAGCCACGGTTCCAGTGGGTACTCAGCATCCCCCACTAGGTGACCGTAGGGGATGTCCATATTGGCAAAGCTGTGGTACAGCTGTGTCAGATGCCATATTTCAGAATCGTCATAGCTTCCAGGGCAGCCAGCACACACATTCAGTATAATGCCCTGGGCATCGCATACAACCTGGCAGTTGATGGAGGGGATGCCCCTGCGGTTAATGTAGGCCCTACTCTGCTCACCGGGTGGTGCTTTGATGCATATATGCATGCAGGCTATAGCCCCCACTACCCCAGGGTAGTCTGCCATTTGGTGGAAGAGACGCATATTGCTGGTCAACACCTCACATGTGTTGAGGAAATGTATGTGCTCACTGGCATGTGGTCACATGGCATCCAGGAACTGGTGGAATACCCTGGATGCAGATGCCTGTGAGATCCTCATGATATCCCCAGTTGTGCTTTGGGAGGTACCTGTGGCTAGTATACCCAGGCTTACACATACCTTGGTATCCACTGGGATGGGTTCCCCTCAGCCTGTTCGATGTGTCAGGTGTGGCCGGCACAACTCAGCAATCTGCTGTAGGAGGTCTCTGTCCACCCCATAGCACTCCACTATCTCCAGCTCATGTAGCCCCTGGTAGGTTACCCTGGGTCTGTACAGTCTTCTCTGTCTCCTCACTGAGAGTTGTTCGGCAGCATTCACATCCTCACCACCCTCAGCCTCCTGCACATGTTGGTGTATATTGCCTGCTGCAGCCCTTCTCATTTCGTAAGATTGTTTGTTAAAATTTCCCCGCATGTATACACCGGTGGTGTAGAGTGTGGAGAAACCTGAGGGGATGGTGCTTGCTCACTTTATCATAGTGTTCTGGGCCAGGTTACTCTGCTGGGCCTGTAATTTGCTGATTCTGATAAATACCACCTGTTTTTCCAGCTTGTTCACCTTGACTACTCTCTTACTGCTGTTGTCCCTCCCAATTGCACTAGGCAGGTATAGACACACCCCTAGCTTAGGCATGCTAAGCTAGGACCAATCCCGAGACACAGGGCTCCAATCTATGTACAGTATGCCTGACACCCCCCCCAAACTTTCACCTATAATCGAGTCCTGCACCCGGCTATCTATACACATGCACTCTTGGGACCTGCATCACACCCTGGGGATAAACAGGATTCACAATTTTCCACCTCGTTTGCATAGTATTGTCTTCTAATGCATAGTTACATGACCCATACCGAGCCTCCTCAAAAATAACCACTGCTTACTGTCGCACGGACCCGCACACAACTGGTTAAAAGCACCTTACTATCACCGTATTCAATGTCCCTTGTTCTTCCCAGCAACAAAACAACCAGCCTCTGCACGGCTGGAAACAGGGACCCTGCACACCACAGACGATGTGCTTTACCACTAAGCCATGGTAGATATACATACATCTGAGGTTATCACGTACAAATCATCCAGCACAGGCATTCAACAGTGTAAGACATGCATTCCATTATGTAGATTTATGTGTTATAATGTCCACATATATATATGTGTGTATATATATATATATATATATATATATATATATATATATATATATATACACACACACATATACATATACACACACATACATAGATATAGAATATATATCTCAACAGTGGACCATATGACCATATGACACCAAAGCATTAGACAAGAATGAAAAGAAACCACATGCACCTCCTGCATTATGTACTGGCATTAATATCAAGGCAAGTGTGTTTCTGTGTATCACATGGGTTCAGACTGTATTAAGGGTAAGATTAGTGGTGCTGACATTACTCACCGGACCTATTACCGAATGTATGTGTATGTCTTGCCAACCCAGTCTCTTGGCCGATTGTGACATTTATGGCCACTATATAGGAAAACAACAAAACATGCTCCTCAACACATCCAGTAGCTAGCCACTCACAGACACCAACACATAGGATATGACTGCCAAACACACACACCTGTCATGCCTTGGAATAGAACACCTACTTGTCTATTCTATCACACTACAGCATTATGCAGTTACAGACTGCGCTACCAAGATTATTGGAACACAGCACTCCCAGAGGTGAACTTCTGGGTGTGTGACATCATCAGCATTGGCAAAGTTGGCAAAAGGGATTGTATGGAGTGTGAGCAGTCTAAAAGCATTATTCCATCCCCAGGCAGACAGACACACACACACACTTGGCATGGCTGGGATTAGAACACCGATCTAACTACCTTATCACAGTACAGCATTATGCAGTTACAGAAAGTGCTACCAAGATTACTGGGACACATCACTCCCAGAGGTGTACTTCTAGGTGGGTGACATCATCAGCAATGGCAAAGTCAGCGATAGGGATTGTATGGGGTAAGAGCAGTCTAAACACATTATTCTATCCCCAGGCACACAGAGACACACACACACACACACACACACACACACACACACACACACACACACACACACACACACACACACACAGTTGGCATGGCTGGGATTAGAACACCGATCTAACTACCTTATCACAGTACAGCATTACACAGTTACAGAACACGCTACTGAAATTATTGGGACACAGCACTCCCAGAGGTGTATTTGTAGATGGGTGACATCATTGGCCTTGCTAACGATGGGTATAAGAAATGTATGGAGTGTGAGCAGTATAAAGGTATTACTCAATCCTCAGGATAATGGGGAGACACACATACACACACGCCAAGTGTGGGACTAGAACACTGACCTAACTACTTTATTACACTACAGCATTACACAGTTCCAGAACGTGCTACCGAGATTACTGGGGCACAGCACTCCCAGGGGTGTGTTTGTAGATGGGTGACATCATCGACCTTACTAACAGTGGGTATAAGAAATGTATGGAGTGTGAGCAGTATAAAGGTATTACTCAGTCCTTAGGCAAATGGGGAGACACACACACCAAGTGTGGGACTAGAACACTGACCTAGCTACTTTATTACACTACAGCATTACGCAGTTACAGAACGAGCTTCCGAGATTACTGGAACACAGCACTCCCAGAGGTGTATTTGTAGATGGGTGACATCATCGGCCTTGCTAACAGTGTGTATAAGAAATATATGGAGTGTGAGCAGTATAAAGGTATTACTCAGTCCTCAGGCAAACGGGGAGACACACACACATGCACACAAGGCAAGTGCGGGAGTAGAACACCAACCTAACTACTTTATTACACTACAGCATTACACAGTTACAGAACACGCTACCGAGATTACTGGGACACAGTCCTCCCAGAGGTGTATTTGTAGATGGGTGACATAATCGGCCTTGCTAACAGTGGGTATAAGAATTTATGGAGTGTGGCCAGTCTAAAAGCAATTTAGAGTCCACCGGCAAACGGGGATAGACAAACACACACACGCCGGTGTCGGGTACTGAACACCTGCCTATTTACAGATTACTATTACAATACTACATATATAGGAATTGCGCCAAACAGACTACACATGTCAAGGCTGTCATTATGACCGTCTGGGAATGTGGACATCAACAGGGATGCTGGCAGTTAAGATGTACATACCTGTGAACCTGTGTGTTTAAAGTATGACTCCATCCTGACCTGGAGTATGCCCATCTGTGGAATGGACGACTACTACCACTATACAGGGTTACAATGGCCATGCCCATACACAGAGACACATAACCAACACAAGGTGTCACTGGGCATGCTCACACATGTAGTAGCACAGGGCTGTTAGGAATGCACTGTGTCCATCTACACAAGGATATACTGGGCATGCTCATACACTTAGTAGCACAGGGCTGTTGGGAATGCACTATGTGTCCATCTACACAAGGATATACTGGGCATGTTCATACACTTAGTAGCACAGGGGGCATGCTCACACACTTAGTAGCACAGGGCTGGTCAGAATGCACTCCTATGTGTCCATTTACACAAGGATATACTGGGCATGCTCATACTCCTAGTAGCACAGGGCTGACTGGGATGCACTCTGATGCTAAACACGGGGGGCCACAGTGGCCATGCTATTACAGGTAGACGTAAATAACACATTGTAATGGGCTCTGGTGTTGGTAGTTGTCATTGTTAGTGGGAACGCTGCTCTACATATATTTGACACCGGTCTTTAACAAACCAGCTGTCATTCTGGGATGACATGGCTGACAGTAGGCAGGCCTTTGTCACATATCACATGCATCCATGATACAAGGCAGTGTGGATATTACCCAAGTCACATCCACTCACACAGTGCCATTCCAAGGCAAATGTCCTAAACACAAGTTAACTCCCATACACCTACAGGACATCTGCATTGTTTTCTTATGCTAACCAGTGCTAGATGTGTAGCATCCATATTCACAGCTGGCCACTGTAGATCCAACAATGGGGAGTACTGACATCTGTGCAGTGAGGAACACCTGGCTGATGTCTTTGTAGTGCACAATAGCATGACCACCATATAGGAAAACTAAAAACTTAGGAATACCTGGATCCTACAGGTAGCGTTCCCATCCAAAGTGGTGGCTCCCTTGATTCGCAGCCCTAATGATCCCCTGTATGTGGGAAAACATTTAAATCCCCTGACAGAAACTGGAGCGAGTACACCGCCTTCTAGTATCTAACTAAACAGGTGGCTCCCTTGATTCGCAGCCCTAATGATCCCCTGTATGTGGGAAAACATTTAAATCCCCTGACAGAAACTGGAGCGAGTACGCCGCCTTCTAGTATCTAACTAAACAGGTGGCTCCCTTGATTCGCAGCCCTAATGATCCCCTGTATGTGGGAAAACATTTAAATCCCCTGACAGAAACTGGAGCGAGTACGCCGCCTTCTAGTATCTAACTAAACAGGTGGCTCCCTTGATTCGCAGCCCTAATGATCCCCTGTATGTGGGAAAACATTTAAATCCCCTGACAGAAACTGGAGCGAGTACGCCTTCTAGTATCTAACTAAACAGGTGGCTCCCTTGATTCGCAGCCCTAATGATCCCTGTATGTGGGAAAACATTTAAATCCCCTGACAGAAACTGGAGCGAGTACGCCACCTTCTAGTATCTAACTAAACAGGTGGCTCCCTTGATTCACAGCCCTAATGATCCCCTGTATGTGGAAAACATTTAAATCTGACAGAAACTGGAGAGTACACCGCCTTCTAGTATCTAACTAAACAGGTGGCTCCCTTGATTCGCAGCCCTAATGATCCCCTGTATGTGGGAAAACATTTAAATCCCCTGACAGAAACTGGAGCGAGTACGCCTTCTAGTATCTAACTAAACAGGTGGCTCCCTTGATTCGCAGCCCTAATGATCCCTGTATGTGGGAAAACATTTAAATCCCCTGACAGAAACTGGAGCGAGCACGCCTTCTAGTATCTAACTAAACAGGTGGTTAAACTAGTACCGTTTACCTTCAGCTGATCTCTGCCTATAGGATCCAAGGTTATATTAGTTCTAGTCCTTAAAATATCACCTAAATCTAATTTGGACACGGGCAACTAGCTTGGAATTTGGTGCCTGAAAGTGTAGTCAAATTCAGAAACAGGCTGTAAATTGGTATATGAATTTAATATTAAAAGCAAAAAAGGCTGTAAATTGTACCTGAATCTAATATTAACAGCAGAAAAAGGCTGTATAGCATGCAGAGTCTCTCAGAAAAATAAAAGCTAACCATCTCGCTGTGTGTGTTCGCGCTAATCCCGCGAATCTCTGCTATATTTAATAACTCCTCCCCCACAAGCGAGGTTTCAAATAATACTGCAGTTCCCCGCCATTTCTAAAACTTAGGAATACCTGGATCCTACAGGTAGCGTTCCCATCCAAAGTGGTATGTCTTTTTTGAAATAATGTAACTAAAGTCTCTTATTGCAGTCTACTCTGAACATCTTGCCTGTAATAGGTATATGTACTTTGCTACTCCTTGAACGAGTGTCTTAAATGTCGCTATAGCGCTAACTACGCTAGAATTTGATGCAATAGTTTTTCATATGTATGTTCCTTACTCCGAATGCATTAACTGAATGTCGTTAGAGTGGCGGTTATGCCTCTGAACTTAATGTCATGAATGTTTAACAAAATATTGCTAGTGTTCAACTATAATATGTTAGCGACTTTAGTTAGAGTGGAGGAACAATTGTGTACTGCCTCAGGCTGTAATAGTGCTAGTGTTCAACTATAAATGTGAATATCTGTTAGCGACTTTAGTTAGAGTGTATAAAGCTTTCATTTATTGTATTCTTTGCTGCCTTCTAACCCTTGTTCCTGGCCTCCCTCTCTCATCCTAGGTGGCTCCCTTGATTTGCAGCCCTAATGATCCCCTGTATGTGGGAAAACATTTAAATCCCCTGACAGAAACTGGAGCGAGTACGCCGCCTTCTAGTATCTAACTAAACAGGTGGTTAAACTAGTACCGTTTACCTTCAGCTGATCTCTGCCTATAGGATCCAAGGTTATATTAGTTCTAGTCCTTAAAATATCACCTAAATCTAATTTGGACACGGGCAACTAGCTTGGAATTTGGTGCCTGAAAGTGTAGTCAAATTCAGAAACAGGCTGTAAATTGGTATATGAATTTAATATTAAAAGCAAAAAAGGCTGTAAATTGTACCTGAATCTAATATTAACAGCAGAAAAAGGCTGTATAGCATGCAGAGTCTCTCAGAAAAATAAAAGCTAACCATCTCGCTGTGTTGCCCTCACGTTCACGCCTCGGGCTCTCTTCGCTCCCCTCCCTGCCCCCAATTCCCACCCGCCCTTACTACCTCTACATTTATAGCCAGAAAACCACTCCCTCTCAAAACGGGTCCAATCCCTGCTGCTACCAAACAATTCCCCAGCCAATCCCTGAAACTCCACCTACCTAACATTCTACCCACTCCCGCTCTTCTCCCCCTCCCTCTCATTCTATAAATTATCCATTCTTTCCATCTATCTTTCGGTAATTAGCATTTTTTACGGCCCAATATCACAAGTATTTAAACATGTGGTATTTCTTTCTTCTTCCATTGCTATTAACCTCTTATTTCACAACATTGTATGAAACCCAAAATCTGGTATTACTCTCTACTACTACATCAGAGACCAATACTATTGGAATTAAATTCACTAACTATTATCATGTTTATGGTACTTGGGAAGAAGCAACCTCCTGCTCACTCCTACCTTATCCAATTACATAAATAGAAATAAAAGCCCCAAACTGAAACAAACTTATAAAATTTTAGATAAATTCCTAAAACTCATCTCCAAAATTAGACTTAATCTGCTTCCTCATGGCGATATGCACCCCAACCCTGGTCCTACCAGTCTTGACCAGCAGTCCTCTCCTAGCATTGCCCTTAACTCCAACCCCATTACTGCCAGCCCTACTAACTCTCTTCTAACCTGTCATCTGAACATCAGAAGCATAAACAACAAGGTACATGAACTTCATGCAGTTCTAGTAGACCTTTCCCCAGATATCATGTGTCTAACTGAAACTTGGTTAAAACCCACAACTACCAACAATGAAATACTAATCCCAGGTTACAATATACATCGGAGAGACCGAGTCCCTAGGAAAGGAGGTGGGGTAGTCATACTCTATAAATCTGATCTAGTTGTGTCAATTGATGTTATGCAACCACCTCAATTTAACAATGCAGAAATACTAATTTCCAAGCTTCAGATTAACAGCAATAAATTTATCTATATTATTTGTATGTACATTCCCCCAGGAAATAATATAGAAACCCTCGAATCCACCCTTCACTGGATATCTACTCATTTCCCTCAAGAGACCTTAGTTCTCGGAGACTTCAACATAGATTGGAATACCTGTGCCCCCTCAGCTCCTTCTACACATATTAACCTCTACTCTTTCAAGCAAATTATTAATACTCCCACCAGGCTAGGGAAATCTAACCAGAAAGACAGTATACTTGACTGGGTGCTAATAAATAGTCACCCTGATCACTATACACCTGGTACTCTCCCCGATAGTTTAAGTGACCACCACCTTACTTACATCATTAAGCATAAGATAGCCATTCCTAAGCAACCCACACTCAGAGCTGTTAGAAACAAAAAGAAATTTGACTTAACTAAACTTCAACTAGAACTATCTTCTTGTAACTGGATAATACTAAAATATCTACCCCTAGAAGAAGCAGTGCTATACTTTAACAAAACATTCCTAGAAATTCTTAATTTTCATGCTCCCATCCGTTCAAAGAAAATCAAAACTGTAGATGTTCCTTGGCTCTCAAAAGAAACAAGGCAGAAAATTAATCTCAGAAACAAAGCGTGGTCTGCCTGGCGTACTACTAAACTCCCTCTGGACCAAAGTAAATACAGACAACTTAGGAATGAAACTAAAAGGCAAATATTACTAGATAAAAGACAATACTATTGTAAATTGCAAACTGACCACCAAAACTGTCCACAAAAATTCTGGGCTGGACTAAATCAACTTCTTCACCCTGGTTGTACTACTACCCCTGTCCCTGCCACACTCATTGATAAATCCCTGACGATGTCTCTAATAGTTTTAACCACTTCTTTACTGAGACAATTCAAACTCTATCTAATCAATTACCACCCAGCCCTCATACCTTTGACTCGAACACTCAAAAATATTCCCTACTTACCTTTCAACCTGTACCAACTTCATTTATTTGTAAATTAATTAAAAAACTAAAACCCTCCACACTCTCTGCTGACCAACTCCCAGATGAATATTTGCAAAAAACAGCTGATGTAATTGCTTACCCAGTGTCTATCCTCATCAACCGTTCCTTAGCAGAGGCCAAAATCCCGAGATCTGGAAGATATCATATGTAATTCCTCTCACAAGGGAGGCACTTCCACTGATCTCTCAAACTACAGGCCCATATCCATACTTCCTCTAGCAAAAATAATGGAAAATGTGTTCAGAAACAGTTTATGCAACACCTAATTGTCAACCAACTACTGGCTGATACCAAACATGGTTTTAGACCCCTCCATAGTACTACCTCAGCCCTCCTTGTCTTTTCAAACACCATAAACTCCCATCGTAATAATAATAATATCTCATCTGCACTATTTCTGGATCTGTCGAAGGCCTTCGATATGGTGGATCATAAACTTCTAATCAATACATTGCCTTCACTTGGTCTGGACACCATTGCTGTACAATGGTTTAGTTCCTATCTATCTGGCAGAAAACAAGCAGTTTTATGGCAGACCAAACTTTCTAAGTTACTACCTAATACATTGGGAGTCCCACAAGGATCTATTTTAGGACCGTTATTATTTTCCATCTTTATCAATGATCTGCATACAGTTATTCCTAATGCCAGTTGTATACAATATGCAGACAATTCTACGTTAATTTGCTCTGGTACTACCCCCTCAGATTTACAATTGTTAACCCAGTCTACTTTCAGCAAAATAGAACACTGGCTCTCCAGTCGTCGCCTGATTCTTAATCCTAAAAAAACTAAAATGTTGTTGTTTCTTCCAACTAATAGGTCCTGCTCCATCAACTTTACTATCCAAGCTAAGGATGGGACCATAATTTCTCCGGACCTCTCTACAAAATTACTAGGGGTAACCATAGACAACAAACTAAAATTTGATATACATGTAAACCAAATGATCAAGACCATTAACAAGAAGCTAGGCTCTTTATATAGAATAAATAGCTTCTTGACCCCCCCAAGCTAAAATGGCCATTGCCCAGACTCACCTTCTCTCATCACTCCTGTACTCGTCCCCTTTACTTCACAATATAAGTAAAACTGTCATGAACAAACTCTCCAATTGCTACAATCATATTGCTAGGTTTGTTACTGGGTCACCATATAGGACCCATCATTGTACCAACTTAGCCAAGCTCAACTGGTCTGAGCTTCCTAACCTTATTTCTTTCAACCTACTAGTCCTTACCCACAAAATTATATACAACCCTGAATATGCTCCTTCCCTCAAAATGCTGCTTCCCCTTTGTAACAATCCACGTCCATTGAGGTCATCTAACCGTCTCCTAATCCAAACATTCAAAACTAATAACTCTGCTGGTGACTCCCTTCTCACCAACGCTGCAGGTAAAATTTGGAACAAACTTCCCCATGATATCATATCCATCACTACTTTAAGTCAATTTAAAGCTAAGCTAAAAACACATCTGGGTTCAATGCAAAGTTGTCACTGCCCAAACCCGGGATAGTCTACCTTAGGCTGGACTAACATCCATTACAATTGAATCTCCTACATCTCCTTTCTATCCTAATCCTCTCACATTTTAGATAAATTAGAAAGAATAACATATGTTCTAATTTTGAATGTAAAATTTGCTTCACTGTTATTTAATTGCTTTTTGATACCTGTGTTTGGAGCTTTTCTCCCCGGGCCTCCGCTGAAAATGGACATGCATCCAGTCGGATCCTCCCGGTCAACAAATGTAAAATAAAATAAATAAAAATAAAATAAATATACCTCAGAACCTAGCACTACCACCATATACCTCAGGACCAGACATGTGGGCCATAACACAGGTACGGACCATTCCAGGTGGTGTACCCACATACATAAAGGCCACTCACATGTACTGACTGGTCCCCCAATGAAAGATATCACAGATGAGCCATGTGCAGGACACAGTGTCACATGCTGCATTCTAGGATGTAAACTGCAGACACCACCATACCCTCTGACCACCAATACGCAACCATACATGTTGTATGATAGATGAGTACACCACCATCTGACCCTTGACCTGTGTACTGTACTAAGCTCTACATCAACTGTAGACAGTACACATGTACTGACACAGTTCCATCATGTGTTATGCGATGCAATGATATCACTGCCTGTGACCAGGTCAGCTGTACACATACCAAGGCCCCTCAGTACTGTCCACCATTAGCAGATGTCTGTTGCAGTACACCAGTAAACACCCTCATGTATGGATATGACATACATGCACCTACACTGGGTATGTACATGCCACACACACAACATATCTGTAAATAGCATAGCTGTTGTAGTCCTTTGTGCAAACAGGTGGCTACAGCCATTACACACATGCACATGGAATGTAGGTCCATGGCTGCTGAATGCTAACAGTACATAAGGTGTAATATCAATTTTTACAGAGGTAACATCCCCTCTGTATTGGTCACCCATCATATCATACAACAGTCCATGTGTCATGTATGTTATTACACATATCCGCCAATTGCAATGCCTACAAACATGACCAACTGTCAGGATTGTAGGACGTACACACCTGTGCACGTAGTGTTATGTGTTTAGATAACATGCATGTGCAGTTGCTGATGTATGCAGGTGGCATGTATCCTAGTGCGTCATGCAGCTGCAATGCAGCCTCAACATTGCCAACTGTATATGGTGATATGCTAAATGTACAGAAAGATGTACCACAGGTATGGACAGATGTGTTGAAATAACTAAATGGCGGGGCATTTTTGCAGACGGATGTTTGCTGTGGACAGCTCACAGGTGTGTCACAAGTGGTCCTACAATACATGTGTAACTGGTAAGCAATGGTTTTGTTAATTGAAGGACATAACACACAACTTAGACAGCGGTCAGGGTGATAGCGAAGGTAAATCACTTGACACCTGTTAATAGATATGATGCCCCCAGTGCATATATCAGCACTGTTGTCACAGGAAGTGTCAGTACAGTTTGTAATGCGTGCAATACTGCTGTATGTCTGACATACATAACATGAGCTAGGCAGGTATGAGATTCACAGTACTGGCATGTGTGGCTGTGTGTGTGTCCATATTTGTCATGTATTGTGGGGAATACATCTTAATTGTTACTCACTCTCCTGTACACTAGTGTACACATCTGTACAGACTGCAATGTATAAAGCAGGACATAGGCAGGGGCGTGTATCTCACACATGTGAGGTATCTGTATGTGCATGACATAGTTGTATTAATTACTGAATGCCACAGTGTGTGTATGTAGGGCTGACTGGTCCCTGGGGTGAGGATGTATGTTACAATACTGAACTGACAGGACCCCTCCCACCATCCAGGCGATGCATTCAACTATCCGTGTTGATGTCCCCAATCTTAGGCCGTACTGACTACCTGTACATGTGTATTCTCTGTGGCGGTTCATGTAGGTGCACAGTACTGTAATGATGATTTGCACATAGGCAGGGGTCCTCAGCACACCAGTAGCAACTGTGTGTGAGTATGTGTTACTGTGTCGGTGAAGCTGTGAGTGTGTGTGTGTGTGTGTGTGTGTGTGTGTGTGTGTGTGTGTGTGTGTGTGTGTGTGTGTTACAGTGTCACTGAATACATGTGTGTCAATACCTGAGTGTGTGGGTGCAGTTGTGTGTTGGCATCCTGTCATGGGAATGTGTATTACTGATTCCCATTGAGGCATCACACTTCCCACTGGCCTCTACCCTTGTAATCAGCTAGACCGCTCTCTTACCTCACCACTTCATGTAACTATACCTGTGATGTCACCCTTTATGGATGTCACGTCTGTGGCCACAGTAGCTTAATACATAGCTATCATGCTCTTGGAACAGTAGCCGTGTTTGTAACGTGGGACATTCTCCCTGGTATGCGGCAGCTACACGGTGCATGCTGGTATATTCATACATACCTGTGAGTAGTCCACATTGACATATGGGACACTTAACTGCAAACGCTGACATCCACCCGCACGTGCAATTAGACCTGAAGAAGGACAACAGAACAACGTGACCAACATGCATTTACTGTTGTTACACAAGACACATACTGTTAACAGTATTGTACACCTGTACTACATGGTATATCTGCTGACTGACAACAGTCCTCAACATTTGTAAACTACACATCATCCTAGTCTGTTCACCCTGTGCATCAGACCATATGAGCATGTCCCTGCACTGATGGTGTGGATGTCAGGGATGCGGCACAGGCATCATCATATGCACAGGGTGTTAATGTTTGCCAGAGGCCTAGGCTGCACCATTGGATGACATCATGTGTGTGGCTTTGGGCCTTTGATCTAATTGGACGTGTGTGGATGTTATGCATGTGTGTGTTGCGGTGCCTTAAATATGTGTCCAGTGTGTGTGTGTATGTCTGCACACAGTTCTCCCATGTGCCTGGCCTACACAAGGGTATTACTGACAGCTGCAGACTGTACAGGTGAGGTATTACAGTTCACAGTGTCCGGCCACAGACATGTGACCTGTGCCTGCCAGGGGTTGCCTGGGCACTACCAGGCAGAGGTGCAGATTGGGTACTGTCTGATGTCACTAATCCACTGGAACCATGTCCCTGTTTGGACCATCCCAGGCCACATGCACATGGCGTGCTGTGTCGTGGTGTGGACAGCACAGCACCAGATGCACTGCTGCTGCTACTGCCACTATGGGAGTGGGCATGTGAGGTAGCTCATACACGCAGACCTGACAAAGGTGATGTAGCAGGCCTACGGCCATGTGCCCGACGCCTCACTCCTACCAGATGTTCCAAACGGACAGCTCACGCTAGCAGATTATCTTGCCACGGTCAAGGACTCCAACCATGTCATCCAACCGTCTATCCACAGCATCAGCAATCTGCTGTTGAGCATTTACCATTGTCTGGATGCTGTTGTTTAAAGAACGGACGGCAGCCCTCTGTAGCCTCTGATCTTCTCTGTTGCATCATTCAGCATGTGCCTGTGCCTCCGTTAGAGCCTGAAACATGTGTCTGGTGACACTAGCTGCTGTGGTCTGTCGTGCAGGAGCATGTTGGCCAGAGGTCCTACTACGAGCAGCACTGGCCACGTGCCTGTGTGGGGCACCCCCAGTAGTTTGGCTGACATCATGGTGTGCAGGCACACCTTCCATAGCCCCCACACTTTCCTGTTCCAAGCTACCACGTGCCAACTGTCCTTCCTCTATGGCCACTGGTGATGGGGTATGTGCAGGTATGGGATCTGTGTGCAGGGATGAGGTGGATATAGATGGAATGGCAACCAATGGCACAGTTTCAGCCCCTGACAACTCTGCCTGTGACCCAATCATACGTTCATCATCACTGCTAGAGTCTGTGGAGACACTAACATCTGATGTACCGCAGGAGGGCAATGCACCTACATCACCTGTGAGGGCAGACAAGAAATGTACATTACAATCTATACAATAGACACACACACATGCATGTGATATGACAGAACGGCAGAGGGCATGCAGTGCAGACAATAATAGTGGTAGCTATCATACATACCTAGGTTGCACACAGCATGCATGTGTGATAGCAGATGGCATGCAAATTACATAATCATAGTAGTGGTTAGCATACATCCCTATGTTACACCATGTGGACCAGCACAGGTTAACAGTACACCTGCCTGATGTGTGGCATATGACCTTGATAATCACATGTAGTATGACATGTGATCTGCTGACGTGTGCAATGACATGCATACATGTTTAACACAATGTTGTCCTGTCGAATATACAGTGGGGAAATGGTGTACCAATTCAGTGTTGTCTGTCCACCCTACAGATATACTGCAAATTTAGCTGATGTGCATGGCCATTGCAGGTAATCATGAGGAGTCTCTAGTGCTATACAGTGTGAGCTACAGACAGGGTTCATAGCCATGACTGTGTTCAGATACAATACATATATACTGTGGAATATGACCCACATCACTGAGGTGTATACACACTAAACCATGATGTGGAATTTGTGACACAGGTCACTGATGGGTATACGGATGACACCCCTGCACATCTGCAACCATATTGCTGCAGCCTGGTAACTATGGGCAGACATGGCGAACACGTCAGTACACCATGTCCCACATGACATCTGTGTACCACACACACACACACACACACACACACACACACACACACACACACACACACACACACACACACACACACACACACACACACAAGGAGCTAGTATGGCATTTATGTCCATCACCAGCAACGGGAATGTACTGTATCTGTGGCCTGATGTGGATACTGTACAGGTAACTGCTGTCATGTTGCAACACCCTCAAGATGTTCAACACATCCTATGTGGTGGATTGATGTTACACCTACACAAGATGTGCACAGGCCTGTAGGATGTCTAGCATTCCACATCTACATTATGACCATTATACAAAGGCCATGGCTGAACCATGTGTAGCCATTGTACGACAGGGTGTACACACAAGCACACACTTCTAGTGTGTGTGTTGCTCCATGTCTCTGGCCATCCTCCATGGCCATGTGTGTACATGTGTTGTCCAAATTATAGTGATGGGCATCTATTTCACATGTCTGTGTTGTCCCATATGACATATATGCGCCACTGACAACAGGGTTATGCAGATAAAGGGTGGTATGTTGGATATGTTTTCAGGTTAGGTAGGCAGTGTAGCAGCCAGGCCAATAGATGTCATGGACATGTCAAGATAGCACATCACATTGTATTCACCACATGTGTAGATCAGATCTGTTGTATGTTCCTAAAGTGAACAGCACCTCCACCATTTTATGCACAGCTGTCAACACATCTGGCAATAAAGTTTGTGAGGATTCATGTTGGTGAGATGATTCACATAGTTTGCAAGTGTGGCACATGGATAGTCATTGTGATGCATTGCAAGTCCGACCTGTATATTGTGGCAGGACCATACATTATGTGTACATGTTGTAAATGGCCACATGGCAGATAGATTTGTGCATTACGGTTCCTGATAAATAATAACACTCTCGCCTGCAACGGGCTGCTGTCGCCGCAGAATGCCAGAGGTACCTAAATAGGAGCAACGCAGCAGTATGAGCATAATCCACCCCTGTAAAAAGGCTCAGGGAGCAATGTGTATAACACATACACTAGTACATTAGACTATACTATGGTGTATGCACATGTGTGCATACACAGAGTAGCATACTATAGTATGTGGCATGTGTGTATACATGCCTTGCATATGATGTTACATTACATATTGTACAGTGACACATGCAGCTATATGGAATATAGTTGTTATAGGTGCAGTACTGACTTACCAGGCAACTCCAGGCTCAGTGGTTGAGAGACACCCATCTCCACAATATCGGATAAGACTTGTGGATGTGGTTCTACAGGTGTCCCCAGGTTGGCCAGTAGCTCCTCGGTACGTGTGAGTGGGAGCTGGATTGGTGGTCCACCACCTGTTGCACCTTGTTCCCTGGCGATTGCATTCGCATGCTGTTTCGCCTATCTCATGAGGTCTGTACAGTGTCTGTGCATCTGCTTGTATGTGCGGTTGTGGCCACCCACATCATTAACCCTCCTGTGAAGTTCCATCCACAGGGCATCCCACTGCTATGCATCCTGTGGCACATGGCTGATCAGGATATCGTGATTATCGAGTAGGTATGGGATGATGGTCTCATCCTCCAAGCATGTAAAAGGGGTAAGCCTTGCACACAGCACACCTGGAAGACATAATGATGGAGACAGGTCACAGTACCTCAGAGACATACAGAGCTACAGCTGAGCATACATGTGTATCGCATTACTTCAGTTTAAATAGTTGTATTTGCACACACTTGACACTCAATGTTGAGCAGTTATTATCACCATACATGTGTGTGTGTGTGTGTGTGTGTGTGTGTGTGTGTGTGTGTGTGTGTGTGTGTGTGTGTGTGTGTGTGTGTGTGTGTGTCATCTGATTACATTGCTCATACTCCATGTGGTTGCTGTCTTGATGTGGGCATGTCTGTTTGCCTGTACTGGTGTTCCTACCTATCAGCACATGGCTGTATGTGTCCACATTAATGCAGTCAACCTTGATGCAGTGTATATGTCACATATAAGGACTTACATTGCCTTAACAGACATGACCTGTGACCCTGCAGACATGCTCACATAAGGTTTTACATGTATGTGTTCTGCCATATACATCTACATGGCACTGTACAGCAATTCAACATCCTGCCATGTATCACCTGTGTTGCACATGAGATACACATGGGACACTGGCTAGCCAGATGGTATTTGCAGGGATGGATATCAACTATGGCATGTACAGTCAAAGTCAACAAGTGGGCTATATGCCATGGGCCATGTATGCATCTAGGATGAAAGGTTACCTGGCAGTAGCTGACAGGCAGGTCTGTGGGGCCAGGTGGAGCAGTGCCACATTACTGATCCACAGGGTTAATGATACATATACCATGCATTACCATGCGGTTATCACACCATGTCTGAAGGGGGAACGATGTGCAGCTTTGACGGACAGGAATGCCTAGTATGGCAGGACTATGTCAAGTGTATGCGACAAGGATCTGTCCAGCATGTGGTAGGTGGATGTCCATGAAGTATGTGTTCGAGATTAGGATGAGCATGTGTAGTATGTCCGACATTACTGGGTTGGACATAGATTTATTCAGGGTATGCATCATGCTACATAGTGGAGATGGGGAATGGGAAGGCTGGTGTAGGCCATCTGCACATGACCAATACCCCTTAAAGGAAATATGTGATCTGATATGGGTCACTTGAGTGGTCTGTATGGCTGGACAATGATCTCTATATTCATAAATGGCACCCTATTATTATTAGGGTTGCCACATATGACTCCCTGACACGTGTATTGATGTAGCTATCACAGGAAATACAACTGCCCAGCTGCATCCATCACACACAAGTGTCCATTATGATGACCACTGCCTAGGTGGTAGTTCATGGGTACAGGGTTATTAAGATAGGGGTGACAATGTGAGTCAGCTATTGCTCCTAGGTCATAGTCATTCGCATACTTCAATAGGCAGATGCCTTCTGTTTGTCTGTGAGGTATGGACTACAATGAGGGGGAATAGAATTCATTAACCCTGACATACTGCAGCTGCCACTGGTGTGATGATCACGTATTATTCAGACACCTTCTGTAGTGTTGTTTCTGCCAGCAGTCCTGTTGCTAAACACTCCTGTGACATAGGAATGTATATCTAGTATACCGAGTGTAGGTCGTACACAGTATGGGTGATGATGTCCTATGACCTGGCAAGGTTATGATAGGCAGTGTGACATCAACCATACTGTCATCTACATCTGTACTGCTGACATCACTTAAGTGATCAAGGTTCATGGCCTTCCAGACCAGACTCAGCAGGGTAGTAGTGCAGTACTTCCCATTATCAGTGGTGTCTCCCCCTTTGTTGGGTTGTGATACCTGTTGGTGTGCACCATTCAGTGTGTACACAACCTGACATGGAGCTATCTTTTACATGATGTGTACGTGCAGAGTATCTTGTTTTGCCATATGTGTATGATACAACCTGTGATGTGGGCAGGTCCCATGCAGGCTGAGTGCAGCTTGTACCTGCATAGTTGTGGGTACATGGGCCCTCTGGTGTACATGGATATATGCTTGTGTACCTGTTGGGGAGAGGGGGCCATGTTTTTATATTATCCAAGACCCTATCTGAATTGCTTATTCATGCTAAGCACTTGCTCAGGACTTGTAAACAGTACGTAAGCTAATGATTACTATAACACTCAATCTTCCACATCACCTGCAGGTAAGGATGAACAGGTTTTGTACATACTTTTCTCACTTGCGTAGAGTAATGTAGATGTTGTACTCACTTTCCTCACTTATCTAGGTGAATGTAGTTCTATATTCAGGCATGTCCAAGAGTCAACTGCCAGTGTTCTCACCTGTCTATCTGATGAATCTGGACATCTTGATGCAATGTACACATTGCCTCATGTACACAGACAAGCCTCTCCACCTACCACCCAACACTACAACCTGTGAGAGATGCACTCATCTAGCCAAACTGGAGGTAAAGGTCTCTCCAACCAAGCCTGACCCTGACTGTCATGTGGAGAAGGTACACAGTCTCACAACACCACACTCATCACATAAGCCTCACTGTATCTACCCCACCATTAACTGGGAAAACTACTCGTGTGCCAACACATTAGCTCAATGGTTTCTGGAATTCATAAACACCAATGCCCTGACTCAACATATCCACACACCCACCAGGGGCAACAATATCCTAGACCTAGTCATTACCAACATGAGTGATTGGTGCTCCACACGTGAAGCCAACTCCTCGTTGGTCCGCTGAACACCGTTGATATCCACATCCCGCACCTATCCCCCATTAAGCGAACCACAGTATAATATGTCTACAAGGCCAACTACATGCTTCTTTAGGCAGACGTGGTGGATGTCATGACACCCATGCAGATGGACAGTAGTTACAACTGCTGAATCCTACACAAATGCACTCTATAAGCACTTACAGGAGTGCATGGCTTGTGCTATCCCAAACAGAACCAGGATGCTATACTCATAATTAACTAAACCAATCTGGTGGTCCCTGCCATAAAAATATTGTACTACAGGAGGAAGACACTGTTGCAAACGATAGTACAATACCATGCATGGAGGAAATCCCTGGCCAGCCTCAGTAAGAAGGTGAAATCCCTTATATGATCCTCCAAAGCTAGCTACAAAAACTTTAACACAACTAATACCAACAACCACCACCATAGAGCCTCAATGTCAACAACTAGATCTGCTCTGAGTTGCAGCACAAAGGCACAAACATTACAAAAACAATGGATATTGGCAACATCCTGGCAGACCCCTCTCAAAGCTGCACACTCTGAAGGCAATATCACAGCATCCATGGGACTGGACAACATCCCAGGCTGCGTTTCACACGAACTTTAGATCGTACTGTCTCCTCACCTCTGCACCGTGTTCATGATTGTCTCTGTAGACTCTCTCTTGCCTGCTTTAACCATAGACCACATCATCTTTACTATCTTTTTCTCCACTCCCTTATCACTGCATTGTGCACACTTCTTCCTCTTACAACTCTCCACCTCTCTTTTCTCCAACAACATTCACCTGAGTAGGAATATCCGGGCAACCTGCTACTCCTAGATCGCACCATAATATTCTTTGCCACTCCCCTATTTTACCTGCCCGCTCTTTCTGGATCTCCTCCTCCTCCTCCTACCTCATATCCTGCCCTAGGGCATATAGTGGGGTAACCATTAGTGGAGCCATCTTTATTCTCCTGTAACTGCCCTGGCTGCTGTGTGTCCTTGGTCGCAGAGGGTTAGAGCTTTTGTAAGTGTTACAGCTGTTTTTCTTGCTTTGTTTTTTAAGACACATAACTGCTGCAAGCTGTCCTTTCTGCAAATAGCAGAACAGCACTTACCTTGTTGCCTGTATCAGCGTTAACTTGATATTTACTGTAGCTTCTTCTTACTGACTGTATTGCTGATTTATATTTTATAAGTTGTGTATTGGCTCTTGCTGACAATTGTGGATGTTACCAGCATATATTTACTACTCATTAGTAAAGCTTTATTTGTACAAGTATTAGTGGGAAAGCATAGTGTTGAAGAGCACAGACTTGATACCAGTCAACTTGTTAATTGCTGTGCCTCCCACGTGGACTTATACACGCCGATCTGCTTACAACAATGTCTTTAAACTCTTTTAGCCTCTCCGAGGGTTGTAAATAGGTTTCTAGATAGAGCTTCTTCTTACTGAAACAAGCATCTTCCACCCGTAGCTTTTTTTACTCATTTATGGAGAACTATATGCCTGCCTTTCACTTGTATTTGCTGCTAATGTCCCCTTGATAGTGTTTGAGTGGTAGTAATAGTCTGGTAGCATTTGTACTCATCTCATCTATATTTTTAATCTGCGCTACCTTTACTGTCCTACTACTAGCTGAGAACGCAACAGTCTTTATCTTTGTGCTCTCTTTTTTTCAGCGCTTTAGCGCTTATGCCAAGACGTTTTTGTCACTAGCGTCTTTGTTCTATTTTTTTCACCATATCTAGTAGCTTCCAATTACCGTATATGTAGTCTGGCCCCTGTCGCATGGAGGCTTTTACCCCGGAATTGGCGGATACCTATTATTTCTATCTGAATGTGTTTAATATACCCTGTCCTTCCCAAGCGCTCCTGTAAGCACACGCAGTTCATCCTTTTCAGCCTTCCTCGGTGACTAGGCTTGCAGTGTCCTATCTGGCCCTACAGTAAAGCCGGGTATCCACTCTCCCTGTAACCTGAGATCAATTTTTACCTTTTACCGAGATATGCCTTTATGCTTATGAATGTTACCCTTGGACCTTAAATATCAAGTGCCTGCCTTTCACTCCTACTGATAACCCTCTAACCTGTCCTACAAGCCAGGACTGCTCTCATTTATCTTGAAAATATTAAACACAGTGGGAGAAATTCACAATTATCAAGTGGCTGCCACCCCCTCACCATTTTGTGGTACTACTACAACACATCCTGTGTGATTACATTAACTCTCATGGACTGTCAGATTTAAAGATTAGTATGAACTACATTTTACATGCTTTGTAAATGTTATTGTAAGAAATTCTTAGCTGTGACTGTATTTATCTGCTTGCTTATCCTATTTCTTTTGTATGTACCTGAAATTGCTGTCTGTAGTTAATAACCTTTGTATCATTTCATAGGCTAGTTTTTGTTTGTGCCAGGATATACCTGGGTCTTACCTAGATTGCTATTACTGTACAGCATATATTTTTTTCAAATTGCTTGTCATCACATTAATACACAGGCTATTTTTGTTTTTGTGCTAGGATATACCTGTGTCTGTCTTACCTAGATGTTTTTACTGTACAGCATTTTATAATTTTTGATTGTCATCACACCTAAACTCATTTGTTTTCTTTCTATTCCCTCCTAGCTCTCTACCTGCTTTCCTATACTAAGGGACCTGCTTGATCTTTCAAGACCCCTCACTGCTTTTTTGTTACAACCATCCCAATGTCTAGCCAAGGAAACCTGTTGCTCCTGCACATATATTGTGCTCCCAGCTTCCATAAGGACTAAGAAAGTATGTTCCACCTTGGACCTACCTATTAAACTACATTATATATTTATTTAGAACTACCTAGCAATTAGAATAACTAAGCTAGACTACATTATATATTTATTTATAACTACCTAGCAACTAGAATATCTAAGCTAGCGAGCAGGGAAACCAGAAGCAAATATTTTCTCCTTTACACCCCAATAGCAATTTGCTTCTTTTCACCCCCTTACCTACATTTATCTGCAACTCCTCTCTCTAGCTGTATTTAATACTATTACCTTCGTCCACTATACTTTCTGCCCACTAGGTGGCACCAATTTCCTATCTAGAGTTACACCTTGTACTCCGCATTCCCTACTATCTGTTCTTAATACTTTTATAGCTCTTATCCTTTGATGAGCTGAAACTCCTCTTGCTACTAGGACCTATTATTCTCACCACTATCCAGCTGTACTCTGTTTTCTTCTCTTTATTCCACTATCACTCACTACCTCACCCCTGCATTACCACACTCTACTCACCCAGTGACACCTCAGGAGTCTGTGGCTCCCTGATTGTCTCTGTAGACTCTCTCTTGCCTGCTGTAACCCGCTCCATTTGCCCTGCGGGCTCACTCTGCTCCCCTACTCTACCACCAAGTCCCACCCACCCCTAGGGGTCCTACCTTTATACTTACCAAGCCACTCCCTTCCATTCCTATCAAATCATCTTTCACCATTCTGTACAAATCTACCACTTATACAACCACTCACATACTAATAATCACTCTCCAATACCTCTTTCACACCCATTTAGTCCACACCCTCATTAACTCCAACCTCCTAATTTCCTACTACATTTTATCATCTCCTTCACCATGACCTTTACTTATACACTCATTTACATAAAACTGCCACTCCTCCTTTGACTACTATCTATCCTCTCTATTCCCTATACTCTCACTTACTATGAAAACCTACAATTCTCATCTTCTCACCAATCCCTTAAACAAACATTAATAATAAATCTTGAAATCCTTAGCCATTCTAACATAGCATCCTCCTCATCCTATCGATCACCTAAATACCACAGAGTAGCTCATTTTACATTTACACATTTTAGGAAAGCACAACTTAACTACACTAAACCACTGAAGCATCCATATAGTCCTCTCAAATATCTACTCCTTCATGGGGACATTCATCCCAATCCAGGACCCTATAACAACACCATAAGACAACTCACCCCCCCTTCACTCCCAGTAATTCACTACTTATAGCTCATCTCAATATAAGAAGTGTTAACAATAAAGTAAGCCAACTGCACACTCTACTAGATACTCACTCTTTTGATATCCTATGCTTAACTGAAACCTGGCTTAAACCAGTTACAAAAGACAATGAAATACTCCCACCTGGTTATAACATCCTGAGGTTAGACCGAACTACCAAAAACGGTGGTGGGGTAGCAATACTGCACAAATCTGATTTACAGGTCTCATCCATACAGGTACAACCCCCTCTAGAAACCAATGTGGAAATTCCTATTGCCAAACTCCAGCTCAATAATACTAAATCTATTAACATAATATGCTCCTACCCACCCCCAGGCAATAACATTAGTATCATATAAAGTATCCTCTGCTGGCTTTCTACATCCTTCCTTCAAGAAACCATAGTACTTGGTGATTTTAATATAGACAGGAACTCCTGTACCACTTTAGAACCCACAACCCATATAAACCTTTACGGCTTCTCTCAAACTATTACCACCCCCACTAGAATCCATAAACCCACAGGCAAAGAAAGTATATTAGACTGGATCTTAATAAACTGCCACTCTCTCTCTTACAAAGTAAGTGTCCTTCCTGATGATATTAGTGACCACTCACTAACCTACATATGCAGCAAAAATCCTATATTCCAAATCAACCTACCTTTAAAATCACCCACAACAAAAAAAAAATTTAATCCAGTCAATTTTCAAACTGAGCTTCAAGCCTGTGACTGGTCACCCTTAAGGCACCTGCCAATTGAAGCAGTATCCCATTTTAACTCCACATTCCTACAAATTTTAGAATTCCATGCCCCTTCATGCTCCATAAGAACTAGATGCAAACCAGCCCCATGGCTCACTAAAGAAACCAGACAACAAATCCTATAAAGAAACAAAATCTGGTCCAAATGGAGAAACACCAAAGACCCAATTGATCAGCAACACTTTAGACAACTAAGAAATGCAACCAAAAAATCAATACTTCAGGATAAAAAACACTATTTCTTCAAACTCCAACAAAATCACCATAGTCAACCCAAAAGCTTCTGGTCAGGCATAAATAAACTCTTAAATCCAGGACTCTCTAAAACACCGACCCCATCTGGTCTCTCCCAGAACTCTCCAAATGAGATTGCTAATGCTTTTAACAGCTTTTTTACTGAAACTATCCAATCTCTAGCAAACTCCCTACCACCTCTCAGCCCTACCCAATCACCCTCCCCCACTACCTTACCACCTACCTTTTACTTAAAACCTATTCCCACAGCCCTCATCTATACTCTGCTTCATAAGCTCAAACCCTGTACACCCTCAGCCGATCTCCTACCACCTGAATACCTTCAAACTGCTGCTAAAGCTCTTGCCTACCCCATCTCTATTCTTATTAATAGAACCATAACTGAAGGCTCCATTCCTTCACTATGGAAAATCTCTCATATAATCCCACTTCACAAAGGAGGGAACTCAACTGAACTCTCTAACTTCCGGCCCATAGCCCTACTATCACCACTAGCCAAAATTATGGAACAATGTATCCACCAACAAATTCTTGACCACATTCTCCAATATAACCTCCTAGCTGACTGTCAACATGGTTTTAGACCATTCCACAGTGCCACTACTGCTCTCCTATCCTTTACAGACTGTATTAATAAACATTGTAAGAATAACATGCTCTCCTCTGCACTATTCATTGAGCTCTCAAAAGCTTTTGATATGGTCAACCATCAATTATTACTCAATACACTCACCTCATTCTCACTTGACACACAGGCATTACAGTGGTTCAAGTCCTATATGCACAATAGACAGCAAGCTGTCCTTTGGGATAATAATCTATCCAAGCATCTCCCTGTTACCCTTGGTGTCCCACAGGGCTCTATCTTGGGACCTCTACTATTCTCCATATTCATTAATGACCATTCTACTAATCTACCTCTACCTACCTGCATACAATACGCAGACGACTCCACTTTGATTTGTAAAGCAACCACCTTATCTGAACTCCAGGCCATCACCCAATCAGTATTCAACCATGTTGAAAACTGGTTCCAACAACATCATCTCCTCCTTAATGCCAAAAAACCAAGCTATTACTATTTACTCCAACTAACAAATCCACCCCACAAGATTTCTCTATTACCTCCATTGATGGTACAATCATAGCTCCTGACCAACTACAAAACTCTTAGGTGTATTGATTGACCACAACCTCAACTTTGACGCTCATATTAATGCCACCATCAAAACTGTAAACAGAAAACTTGGATCCTTATATAGAATAAAACCTTTTCTTACACCAGAAGCCAGAACTACTATTGCCCAGACCCATCTGATCTCCACCCTCTTCTATGCCTCACCAGTTTATACAAATATTTCCAAAAGCAACCTAAACAAACTGTCTACTTTGTATAACAATATTGCCAGGTTTGCTACTGGGTCCTCATTTAGAACACATCACTGTCTAAACCTAAAACTTCTAGGATGGCTTGAACTAAATAACCAGCTAAAATTTCAACAACTCTCCATTACTCATAAAATACTATATCAACCTAGTAAGACTCCTATTCTCAGTAGCCTTATCTCCCCCTACACAAACCTTTCTAACCTTCGCTCAGCAAATAAACTACTGGTTACCACCCTGAAATCCCACAACAAGGCAGATGATTCTCTTTTCTCTAATTCTGTGGGGAAGGTTTGGAACATACTTCCCACTAATCTTACATCTCTTTCATCCTTACCTCTCTTTAAAAATCAACTAAAAATTCACTTAAAATCACAATGGCTTTGTCCTTGTACTAACCAAGACTAACCCCCCCCCCACCATGACCTTTTCTATATCTCTCCTCCTTACCCACTTTGAAGTATAACAGCAATTCCTCACTCTTCCCCATCCTAGTATCTTATTCCCAACATGCTATCACTGGGCATGCTCCTTACTACTTATTCATTCCTCTGTGAACTCTTATCTTCCCACCTCATACATAAACCTTTCTATTTCTTCCACTTTGATTATAATTACTTCCTCTTGTACTTACCCTCCAGATTTTTCTCCTACTTCCCTGTCCTCTAAAATTTCACCATCTACCCTGTGTTTTACACCTTACATTACCTTTTTATTCACCTTTCATAACCTTTTTATAGCATTTCAAAGACACATTCTTACCCTTTATACTAATATTGAATGATCTATCCCTTTCTCTTGGTCATAATACTGCATTCTACCATATTAACCTACTACTCACAATCTGTTTATTTTTAGTTTCTATATAACCTAAGCTGATGGAGAAATTTTTATTTACTTTACATATTGCATGTATCCTTTTTTGTATTGTGTTTCTTTTTGTATTGTCTTGATTTTATCTAGTTTAAAAGCGGAGCTTTTCTCCCCGGCTCTCTACTGAAAATGGACATATATCCAGTTGGACTAGCCCAGTCAACAAATGTAAAATAAAAAATAAATAAATAAATAAATAATAGCCTCACATCGGGCATAGCGCCCCCTGAATGGTGCACAGCAACAGTTATCCCACTCCACAAAGGTGGTGCCACAATGGACCACGGGACCTATTTCCCTACAGGCCTGACTAGCCTGGTCTGCAAGGCTATGGTGCACATCATGGATCACTGTCAGAGACATTGGGTACCTCCCAACTTTTGACCCCTCCCTGTTTGGCATTGTTAAGGCCAGACCATGCCTCCTAAACCTGGTGGGCTTCTTAGAGACAGTTACCAAGGCATTAGATGAGGGTAAGGAGATCCACACATCCTACCTAGTTCTCTCATAGGCTTTCAATACCATTCCTCCTTCTGGTATTATCAACATACCCATCCACCTGAACATTAACCCCTATGTCATGTGATGGTTTGCAAAGTGGCTCACGGACAGAACACACACAGTAGGAGTTGCATACCCTAGGTCTGACTGTTTACCATTTACAACTGCCGACCCCAGGGCTCAGTCCTAAGACCCGTCATGTTCGGTATATACCTCTCTGACATACAGACAAGCACAGGAGGGCTTTGGCTGAAAAGGTTTGCAGGATGACTGCAAACTAGGGGACATAATTGTTTCCCCAACTGTTACAGACACCCTCTGGAAGGGTCGCAGTGAGATGGATACCTGGTATTAATATCATGGCGTCAAGCTGAATGCCTAAAAGTGCATAGCCATCCCCTTTGGATATAGCTAATTACCCATGGACTACCACGTAGGTGCTAGTCCCCTACATACAAAAAAGGTAATATGGGATCCGGAAACACCAGTAGATAGCAATCTCTCCTTTGATACCCATAATGACAAGGTGGTTAGAATATCCTTCTACATGGCCCCCCCTAATCTCTAATGAGTTTGCATCCAGATGGGCCATTGTGACTCTACACATGTCATATCAGACCCATTAAAGGATACAACACCCCATTTGAGATATACCTTACAAGACAACTGCAATAGCTTGGAAGACCACACCAGTACCACACCAAGAGGATTACTGACCTCAAACAGATGACCTATGCAGCCCAACCTATGAAACTCCAGCTGTAGTCAGTTGCATACCGCATACTCACAGGTGATCTCTGCTTGACATACAAGGCCGATGTCCAACCCTGTATTGCAGGATATGCTCCACCTAAACTGAAGCCCCTGAGAGCCACATGCTCTAGGGATATACACCTAACCACAATGATGAGTAGGACGTGCTGAACGGATAGATTCCTGACCCGGACACTCCCTATGCTTTGGAACGTGGTTCCAATGTAAATCAGGCAGGGCCCCTCATGAGCACTCTTCAAGGGAAATGTTGCCGTGTGTGACTGGGAGACAGACATGTACCTGGGGATCACTGCAGTGGCTCTGCTGGACAGAGGCACAGGGAACTATTGGCTCTGCCATTCAGAGGCACAGGGAACCAACCTATAGGGGTGGTGAAAGACAACACACGCTAGCTAGGCTTATAAATACCCTTGGTAAGACAGCCTAGTACCTACCTTTGCACATATTACATGTCTTATGTGCATGGATAGTTAAATAGCTTTTCCATTTTACTTTGTTATAATGCTGATAAACTGTCAGCTCACTAAAATACATATGTATCCTGTTATTGTGTATTGTAAATGCCGACTGACATAACTAATGTTTGCCTACCATTACAGTAATGCTATGTAGCTTGTAATACATAGCTGCCTACAATACTGTACATTACACAGTTATTGGCACAATATCCCACAATGCAAAATATACTTGCACAGTGGCTCAACCTTCCACATGTTATTCTCTGTATTACACCCATACATATGGCTACAGTTACAATATATCAACATATACTATCCCCTGTTATAGCACATACTTGTTGGACCAACCCTGCCACTGACGTCGGCTGGTGAGGAATATTTCTGTTCAAAGCCCTTATATAGCATCCCCTGTGGTGTATGCGGTGTTTGCCTTGTGACCTACAGCAGCACACACAAATACTACAAGTGTGACTATGCTCAACAATACATCACTACAAGATAAGTTTCCACTATATGGATTGTGTGCACTTTGAATACTACAGAATAGTACTACATACACAGACATACTGGCTGTTCTACATACCTTATTAGCAACCCGATGTATCATTAACAGTTGATTTAATCCTTTTTGGTTTGTGTTTCAATGTTATTTGTAATATTCTGCTGGTATATACGGTTGGTTTGAATGTGTGATGACACATCCTTTTCTAGTTACATATTGGTAACATGTGGTATCCTGTCCACCAATAGCTGTTCCAAAGTAGTTAACTGGATGCACATCAGCTGTGCAGCTACTCCATTAGCTGATACCATGGCAACAGTGGCTTATAAGTGAGTACTCCTTTTAGCGTTGTCCGTTTGACTTACTTTTGAGGGAGACAGCCTAGATGTGTTATTGTGATATATTTCAACAGCTATATGGAGACACACAGAGATATATTAGCTTCATGACTCCTGTGGACTGTGTGCAATGGCTAGATGATTTAACTCTACATGTGAGTACAGCTGTTATATTGCGGAACAGTGCTACTTATGCAGGGTTTGTTTGTACCTGATACTTCTGCAGATTTTTAAGTCTGGCAAGGATGTTTGGCCAGCTCAAGACCATATGGCTATGCATGAACTGTTATGTGGTGTACAGTGTGCTCACCAGGCATCCTTGATTTGGTGTACAAGTGTAGCATACTGTGCTGTTACTCACTAATTACTAACACATCCCGGTGTACGCACAACCCTCTGAAATGGGATTAGTGCAAACAAACCCTATTACATCAGCAGCTGTTCCATTGTATAACAGCCACTATTTCACTTAGGGCCATGTTAGTGTGTCTCTGATAAGGTATGTTAAGACTTCTGCAGATGTCGTACAGTGTGTGAATGATTTGTGATGTTATTACAGTTTGTATTGTAATATGTTTGGGTGTGGGGGTGATGGTGGGTGTGCTTAGCAAATGCAGGTGTGTAGGAACTGCTTTTATACATAATCGCTATGTGCATGAGGGTTCCTTCCCTATTTTAACACCTATCCTTTTGTGGACTAATACAATGGTATTTACAGGCTGATTCATTAAGGCACTGTTATGTGGTTCCTGTATAGCATGCAGGTGATGTTAGTCCTTTAATCCCTTCGGTAATACATCTGAATGTAATAACATGTTGCTACATGATAGCTGTGTATTTCTGTCATAGGTATTTGCAATCATCGTAGTTGTGTTGGTGACTGACCCTCTTTGGCTAGGGTAGCCACCTTTTCATATGTCCATAGTGGGTCATTTTCGGGACACACATCTGATTTTACAGGCAGACACAAACCCACGGTCAGTACAAGGGATAGAACTTTCCTTTCTTGCCTAATTATAAGCTTATTCTTGTAGCAGTTTAGTAGCTTATCCTGTTTCCTGTACCATGTAGGTACTTTATGTCCTACAATCCCATGACATTTGCCACGTTTAATATAATTGGTCAGGACACAACCGCCAAAAGAGGGAGTGTCCCTTGTAAAGTGGAACAGGTGGTAACACTATCATTGGCTCCATTAGCCTGACGAGCCTGGTCTGCAAGGCCATGGAACATATCATCATGGAACTTATAAACAAAGACATTGGTAATCTCCAAACTCTGGATCCCACCCAGTTCGGGTTTGTAAAAGGCAGATCATGTCTCCTAAACCTGATAGACCTTTTTGAAGCAGTCACCAAAGCTGTAGACAAGGGTAAGGGGGTTCACCCAGCCTATCTAGATCTTGCCAAGGCTTTCAACACCACCCCCCACTCTGGAATTATAGATAAACTCACTAAACTAGGCATAAATCCATATGTCACAAGATGGGTTGCAAACTGGCTCACTGACAGAACCCACACTGTGAAAGTAGCAGACTCTAAATCCAACTTCAGACCAGTGAGAAGTGGAGCACCACAGGGTTCAGTCCTGGGTCCTCTCCTGTTTGGTATCTTCTTCTCTGAAGTACAGGCTAACACAGAAGGCCTTTGGCTAATGAAGTTCACAGATGACTGCAAACTAGGAACCCTAATCGAAACTCCTAACGATGTGGACATCCTACAAAAGGGCCTCACTGAGACAGATGCCTGGTGTCAAAGCCATGGCCTCAAGCTCAATGCCAAAAAGTGCATTGTCTTCCCCTTTGGTAAAAACTCTGTACCCATGAACTACAACATAGGCAGTAGTATACTTAACACTGAAAGTGTGATAAGAGACCTTGGGACACAGGTGGGCAGTAATTTCTCCTTTGATAATCATAGTCAGGAAATCCTTCTATGAGGCACACCTCATCACAAAAGGTTTCTCATCCAGTAAAAAAGAGGTCATTGTTCCCCTCTACTCATCACTCATTAGACCCATTATAGAGTACAATGCCCCTTTTGGTATGTACCTCACAAGACATCTACAACAACTGGAAAGGCCGCAGAAATACCTTACAAAGAGGATTACCGGCCTCAAACAGATGCCCTACTCAGACCATCTCAAAAGACTCCAGCTTTACTCCGTCGCATATCACCTACTCAGAGGTGATCTCTGCCTAACATACAAAGCTGTTGGACATGCTACACTTAAAGAAATCCCAATCCCTCCGAGCTACACGCTCTAGGGACCTAAACCTTGTCACCACAATAAACAGAACATGCAGGAGGGATAGATCCTGTCCCAGAGACTTCCCATACTTTGGAATAAACTACCTATCTATATCAAACAAAGCTCCTCATTAGCACTCTTCAAGAAAAATCTTGACGATTAGATGGGAAATAGGAAATTCACCCCGGGGATCACCTCTATTTCTCTGCTCGACAGTGGCACAGGAAAATAATTTTCTTGGGTGGCAAAAGCCAGGGTACCTTTTTGGCTGGGCTTGTATAGGCCCCAGGGCAAATAGTCTAGTACCTACCTATGAACCTATGAACCTATGTCCATAGCACATATTCGCAATGGTGTATAGGCATATACTCTCCATATCCTTTGTTTATAAAGGTTGATAGTGGCGGAATGTGTGATTGCTATGGTCTATGTTATACACATATGTGCACACTTCAACCGCTGTATACGGGAGACCTACGGAATTCCGAAACCACAGTGTTCCGATGCACACAGTCTCGGGAACAGACTCCCATACCCCACATTACCGACATCGACAGTAACTCGTGAATGTAACACGAACATGGAACACACACATACACACACAGACACACTGCTACCCAACACATCCAAACAAACCATCCTACACTATGTATGAGCAGGTGGCCAAGTCCCCCTACACACCCCATGTAGGTGTCTGCGCCCCACACACCACCCACTACTTTAATATTCTACATCCTAGGTCGCGCAAACAGATGCACAAAGCTAACCCACAACCACACATTACAGTCCCCCAACAACACACACCACACACAGAACACACACTTACACACACTACAGCCCTAAGAAACACATGTACACACAGTAACCTACCCAAACATACACCTTTCATTGTGTACATGCCGGTTTGTCCTAATTCAACACATTCCTACCTTTTGTGTTTTATCCTGTTAGTATACATGACTGCCACTGGTACATCTCAGGTAGCTTAGTGGTATGTTATTGTGATGAATGTGTACATGGTTGCGTGTTCTAATCCTGGCAGTGATATCTTACCTCTCAGAGCAGGCACTGGTAGTGCAAGGGTGATGAATGCACATTTCAGCGGCTGTGTGCTCCACATGTTTATTATTCTGTGGAGAACTGCCTATATATGCAAGCTGTGTTTAAGGTATACTATGTAACATGTACACATCTGTGAAGATTCCTGTCAGGGATACTCCCCATTATTTGAAAACACATCCCTGATTACATTATACAAAACCCCTCACTAACACTTCTTGCAGAGTGGGTGGTGAAAAGTAGCTACACCCCAGGGATCCCGCAAGTGGCTCTGCTCCACAGAGGGACAGTTAGTTGATCGATGGGGTGGCAACAGCAGACACGTTTTGCCTATGCTTATGAGTGGCCTCGGCGGTTGGGCATGTACCTACCTATGTATCTATGAACCTGTACATACAGTATGGACACATGCTGATAGCTTAATATACTGTTCAGGTATTGACTTACCTTGTGTCAATGGCGGTTGTGTGTACAATAGTTGAGGGCTACCTATGTAGGATGCACACAGTAGACCACCTATACATGACAATTTAAAGGTGGTTGTGTGTGTGTGCCATCCATGTTTGCTGTGTTTGCAGGTGGAGAAGGGTGTCAGTCCATGAGTGCCTACACTGTCAGTGTGTGTGCTATACGTTCCCTCTTTGCCAAGGCATGGGGCATACTGGGCATGCCTCTATCTGCCT
The DNA here is from genome assembly GCF_019279795.1 of Protopterus annectens. Classification (NCBI taxonomy): domain Eukaryota; kingdom Metazoa; phylum Chordata; order Ceratodontiformes; family Protopteridae; genus Protopterus; species Protopterus annectens. The sequence goes on along the minus strand of NC_056730.1, from coordinate 174,841,382 downwards.
ACTGGGGCTAGCACAGGGTGTTCGTGGTCTGAGTCCCCCTGTGCCTGTGGGTTCCTTTGGTAATGGTGGTGGGCTGTGAGGGCCTTCACCATTCTGTCCCTGCTGCAGCTGTTTCCACAGGATCATATTGTGTAGCATGGCACATACTATGAAGATGTGGGTATACACTCCTGGAGAGTACTGCAAGGTTCCACAAGATGTGTCCAAGCAACAGAACCATGATTTCAGCATCCCAAGCATGCACTCTATGATGATTCTGGTTTCTGCTTGTGCCTCATTATGGCATTCTTGCGTAGCTGTGTGAGCATTTCTGATGGGAGTCATCATCCACGGTTTCAGTGCATAGACAGCATCCCCCACCAGGTGGCCATATGGGATGTCCCCCCTGGCAAATACCTGATACAGGTGTGAGGCATGCCAGATGTGGGAGTCGTGATAGCTTCCAGGACTGCCGGCACACACATCCATGATAATGCCCTGGGCATTGCACATGACCTGGCAGTTGATGGAGGGGAACCCCTTGCGGTTTATGTAGAGTCTACCCTGCTCACCGGGTCGTGACTTGATGTGTATGTGCATGCAGTCTATTGCACCCAGTACCTTCGGGTAGTCTGCCACATGGTGGAAGAGACGCATATTGCTGGCCAACTCCTCCTGCATTTCAGGGAAGAGTATGTGCTCATTGCCATGTGGTAATATGGCATCCAGGAACTGGTGCAGTACCCTGGATGCTGATGTCTGTGAGATCCCCATGATATCCCCAGTTGGTTTTTGGAAGGTACCTGTGGCTAGTATTCTCAAGCTTACACATACCTTTATGTCCACTGGGATGGGTTCCCCTCTGTTACTTCTGGCTGTGAGGCGTGGCCGGCACAGCTCAACAAATTGCTGTATGATGTCCCTGTCCACCCTGTAATGCTCTACTATCTCCAGATCATGTAGCCCCTGGTAGGTTACCCTGGGTCTGAACACTCATCTCCTCCTCCAGTGCCTGAGATGGTTGTCAGCATCATCCTCCACACCACCGTCAGTCTCCAACACATGCTGGTGAGTCAAAGCTATGGTGGCCCCTAACATATACATATTAAAAGTTCCCCGTCTGTATACACCAATGGTGCAGAGTGTCTTGGAATACACAAGTGTGTGGGGCTTTCACACCTTATACTATTGTGCAATGGATGATGCTGGTGCAATTGGGTGTGTTTGTGCTATTCCAGTTGCAGGGTATCTTAATTATTGGTTTTACAGTAGGTACTGCTATTGTGGAGCCTTTGGTGTTGACTTACGCTTGTTTGCCATGATTCATCTATTGCCCTTTACTTCTATTTTCAACCCGATTCACCTCCCATTGTCAGGCATGCATCCAGCTGCCACCTTTCTTGTTTTGTGCTTCCACAACCCAGGATTGTGTTGGGAAATGTGCTATATAGCTGATCTACAGCAAGTTTGCTTTGTTCTGCTGTGACAGTTCTCTTTTCTTTGCTGTATGGCACCTCCCCTTTCCTGTTCTGCAGGTAGCTGCTAGCAGCCTTGTTAGCTGTTGTCTATGGCCCAGTGTAAGTTTCTAGGTGTTAATTACTCATTTCTATGCCAATTACCATGCTGCAGCATTTCCTTATTGTCTTCCCATAACCTTCCTGTTTCACCTAAGTTGAATGCCGCGCGCCCGGTTTCCGGCTTTTGAGCGTGTTTTCATCCACGTTCACATGCACTTTCGGTCACCTTGTGTGCTCTCAGCTAAGCATAGCTATGGCTAGGTACACACCCCTATCCTGTGGCTTTGCTTAGCAACAGGCAACCTGGATTACCAATGCTCCAATGTGCTTACAGCTATGGCGGCGCACACTTCTCATGATGTCATGTTTACCTCCAGGCCACTCCTCGGTGTTGTACCACTGCGCCATGTGGAACATCCTTATGCCGGCAGGATGTTTGTGATTCAGCATTACTTGACTCATTTACATGGCATTGACTACTAATTCCTAGTTACCACGTGGAACACTGTCACAGACCCTTAGCAACCCTTGCGCCTATGTTGTGGTGTAGCATGCATACCATTGACTATTATGGCAAAATCATGATTTGTGTTACATTGCAGTTTTATGACATCTAAATATATTTTCCTTGTGTTCTCATTTGCGCACCCATGCACTGCGGTTGTACTTTGCGTTAGTGTGGGCATGACATTAAATATTATTTTTTATGTGTTGTGCGTGTTTTTTTATGCCATTGGCTGTATATTTAGCCATTGGCATATGTTAACATTGTAATACGTAAGTTTGGTCCACTTTCATGGCTCCGATGTTCTGTTTGAAAAAATGTAAACCTTTTTTTGGTTTACATTTCTGCATGCTTACGCTACGCCTGCACCACTTCATGAATTGCTATATACCTTCATTTGCATGCTACACTGCTGTACATGGGGTAATTACCATACAAGCGCCATGAGCTGCACAGCTCTGGCATACGCTGGTACTGCACATGGAAACAGCTCTTACCTGAATCGCCCGATGGTCATATTTGGTGCTAGATCACCGATGCTACTCCAACACATGGCACAAGCTTCATGAATCCCAGGGAATATCTATTTTGTTTCTTACAATATTTTGTAATTGTATAATAGCATTAAAAATAGCAGAGACTCCAGTAAAAACAGTATTCAAAAGCAATGTTAGTAATATAAGGTTGTACTGAGTATATAATACTACAAATAAAACCCAAGTTTAAAATTTATGCATAGTTATGCAAATTTTAAATACCTATTATAATGCTAAGTGTTTTACAACTGCATTCTAATATCAAGTTGCAAGTGTATTAATGAATGACTGAAGGTAAAGAAAGTGCTGAAGGGGTTAAAAGATGTACTATAGTATAAGAGTCTGGAATGCGCAGAAATAAAAAAAGTAAGAGATTTTGTTTTATGTGAGCTTGAATTTTCCTAGGCTGAGATGGGTAGTTACAAGCAATGCTGAAGAGAAAAATGTTACTGGTGCTGAAATTACAAGGTCAAAAACAAGCATTCACGTGCAGCACTAAGCAAAAAGCAAGAAAGTCTGTAAAGACCCTATTTGGTAACTGTAATAAAACATCACAATTGTGCATACATGTCATTAATAATCTCTTTGCAGATAAATATTAAAAGTAATAAAAATCTCAGTTACCCCAAGTACAGTAAGTAGATAGGCCATGGTATGCAGTTAAAATAAATTATGCAGGTCCCTTGCCAAGTAGCAGTAAACATCTTTTCAAAATGGGTAAAGGCAATTCCTATTAAAACTATGACAGCATAGGAAACAGCAGAAGGTTTATAAAAATATTTCCTGTTATTGGGAATGGCCAAAAATGATCAAATCAGACAATGGTCCACAGGTTGTTAGTAACCTAATAAAGCAAATGTGTAAGACCAAAGTGTCACAGTCTGAGTACTAGCCAAAGGGCAGGCTTACATTCAGTTCACATAGCATAAAGCAAATAAACAATACTACAATAAAATGCTGTATACTACAAGGGGAAAACAGGTTTCAATTCTACACTAACTGTGTAAAGAGTACTACAGAAGGGACTAAAATAAAGGTACAAAAAACATGTTGGGTTGTGTTAATTATTCAGTAATTATTAAAAGACAACCTTGCTTTTTTATTGTCATTAAGTGATTAGGGTGCCATCAACATGTATGGTACTAAAACATACCAGAAATACATTTTAATATTTCAGTAATGTTTAATTAGCAGGCTTCAGTTAATACTAAGTTTGTAAATTAGACTGAGTGCACAGTACAGCTATGTATGTACAAATACAAAAACATTCTGTACAAGCAAGTATATTCTGTACAGCAAATGGTTTAATATATAAACAGCATTCTTCAGTGTATAAACCATGTTTTCTGTCTGTGTAAATGGACAATTTTGCATTCAAGTTTTAAACTGTTCACAGAAATTGCTCTTCAGTTCATTTGTATGTATAGTAACAAGTAAAAGCTTGACATTTATAACATACGTGTTTATTCCAAAAACAAGACTGCAATACCTTTGCAGTAATATTCACAAGTATTGTGAATTAATCACAGTATAAAGCATCACTGTATAAAGTCATATTCAGCAATTGCAAGATACAGCCCATAACTGGTAAAACATTTTTACAGGATGGTCTTCAAAAGAAAAAAAGCTGTTAAATTGTCATCCAGTTCTAGTAGTAATGCTTGCTATCATTGTGTAACTTGCTGCATCAAAAGAAAACTAAAGGTTTTGTTTCCTAATGTGTTTCATGTAATCAGTGTTTTTAAAATAAGACAGAGGGGACTGTTTTATATATATATATATATATATATATATATATATATATATATATATATATTTTTTTTTTTTTAGAAATTTATAAATGCATGTACTTCTGTTGCTAGTTAGATGCATATACAGTTCTTCATAGGTCCATAGGTGTGTATTAGGCTAATGGCCTTGGAGCCTTTACAAGCCTAGCAATAGGATTACCGTGGTATCCTGCTACCTGACCTTAGTTCCCAGTGCCTCTGTCAAGTAGTTCCACTAGAGTTATCCCGGGGGTGAATTTTCTATTTCTCATCCACTCATCGAGATTTCTCTTGAAGAGAGTCAGTGAGGTGCTCTGCTTGACATGTATGGGAAGTCTATTCCATAGCATGGGCAGTCTCTGGGTTATGAACCTGTCCCTCCAGTATGTTCTATTGATTATGGTTGCTATAATATACGTAGGATTCTGTTTGCTAAAAAAGAGTTAAACTGTTCTTAGCTGAGAAGCAAGGAAAAAAAATCAAATAAATAAAATGGCATTTATGTGTAGTACAGCTTAAGAAAAATGCTGATAAGAATAAGCTGAATGTTCAGTGTTTAATGCCAGCTTCCAGAACTACAGATACGGACCAGGTGCAAGATGTAATTCACCTTGAAACAAGAACACAAAGGAGCTTATTACATCATCGAAAGACTGCATGTTCACACAGAAACATTCTCAAACACTCCCTAAATTACATGAGAAAATACCATAGTAATGACTTTGAGAGTTCCCAGAAGACTGCTTTCATAAGAATGTGTATATGTGAGATGTAATCTGATTTCTAGGGAGATCTGTTAGAACTGTTTACTGGAGAAAATCTTTTATGCTGTATTGAAAAGAAACTTGAAGACAGTAAACTCTGCAAATTGTACAGTATTGTTGTATGTTTCGTTTATTATATAGATAAGTTACTTTATTAGTTTCTGCATAACATACTGCTGAGAAGGTTAATAATCTACAAAGTTTATGTGCACTAACCAGACTTTGTTTTTTGCAAGGCACTAAGACTAGGCACTAGCAAAGAGCTGCATTGGCAGCTTCAGTAACATAAGACAAGACTGTCAGTGACATTTTAATCTCTTATTTTTAATAACTTTTCAGTTTGTGCTTTCTGATTTGCTCTTTCCTGGTACCTGCATCTCAAAAAAAAATTATCTGCACACTGCAGATAAGACTTTCCTGGTACCTACTGTTTTGTTTTGTCTGCTGATAATCAAAAAGAAATGTGATGCTTTCCCCAATCTGTACCCTAGAAAAAAAATGTTTGTACCTACTGGTCCACTTGCTCACTGTTTCAAATACACTGTGCAAGTTAAATCTCAAGCAAGTTCTTGGGAATCTTATATTTGCTGCCAACTCCAGTCTTAGATACTGAGCCATTCAGACTGGAGTCTGGAGCTGGTGTACAAAACAGGAAGTCATCATCTGCTTGGGCAAGCACTGCCAAAAACTTTTTCTATTTTTTGTTTTTGTTTTGGTTATTTCATAGACAAGTGATTGCTTTTCATTTTCATAGGCAAGTTTTATGCTAACTGCCCTTGCAGGCCATTTTAAACTTATTCAATTTTCTTTCAAAGGTGAGAATCAAACACTGTACCTTGTGGCTATGAGTTAAACACCTTAACCATTATTCCAACCCTTTTTCAATTTAATGTTGTATGGCTGGGAGGGCCCCTAGCCAGCACAGTGCCCTAGGCAGCTGCCTAGGTTGCTTAGTGCTAGATCTAGCCCTGATCACTACATTGAAGTAATATGAGCTTTTCCCTGAACTCCACTTAAATGAATCATCCTCTGGAATATCCCGAACAGATGTGGAAACTGCCCTCTTCATATTCACTGGTATCTTATCCTACAAATCTTTTCTAATATCAAATAGATGTATGATGCCAAATGCTGGTAAATCAATAATGATTTAAGTTTTCAGCAAGAGAAAGGAATTGTTTTTGTAGGTGATGACAATACCATGCTCAATGTCAGCTATAAAGTAGCCTCTCACTAAACAGAAGAAAGTACAAAACAAAACGCATGGCTACCAAGTTTATCTACTTCAAGTTTAAACAGCTGAAGTATCTAGGTAAAAAATAATTAAAAAATAAACTTATGCAAAATAAAATGCATAGGGCCAGATTCCAAAAGAGCTGTCCTCAGTGTAAGTCTGCCCTGATACCAAAAAACTTGTTCTCAGTGTATGTGACTTTCTTTAGTGTAAGGCTTATCTATAAACAGGCTTACCATGATTACTAGATTCCAAAACACCTGCTGTCAGCCTGTTCTCAGTGTAAATGGTCACTTACACTGAGAGCAAGTCATTTGGAATCAGAGCCCTAGTTTCTTAGACATGCAATGAAACTGTGTTAAGCTTTCAATTAAACCAGAACATCATAAATCAGTACATCAAAATCAGAGAACTATATCATTCTTGCACCCAGTTAATCATATGACCTGAGATCTTACCTGTACTTCAATAAATTAGTGGTCTTAATTTGAAAAAAAAATGTTTAAAGTTACAACCTCAGTCAAAGATATATATATATATCAGATGTTAACAAAGTTTGCCGAATATATATATATATATATATATATATATATATATATATATATATACTCTAAACTCTAATACGGCATTGTAGTCCCTTCATTGTACATTCATGACAAACATTTTACAGACTTGAAACTTAAATCCTTTACAAGCTGCCTTTTACAATAAAACTTTATCTAAAGCAATAACCAATACTCCATTTTAATTTAAATACGCCATGACCCTCATCTCAAGTAGTTTTGTTTTACCTGTAAATAAGTTATAAAAGCTAATATGTTTGAACAAATACACAATATCTTAAGTGTTATAGTCAGCATAATTTAACAAACAATTTCTTTTTAGTCACAGGATAGATAAAAGTCTGTCCTAACAACAAAAATGTGTGGTCATTAAAAACATTTAAATGTACCTCTCTTAAAAGTTGTGACATTAAAAGTTTGTTCATGTCTGGCTCTTAGCAGAGAGAATTAAAAGTATGAGCTGTTAACAAGCTACTTTGTATACTCCAGGGTTTGAGTCCCTCAGTCTGTTTTCACCTACTGTATGAATCTGAGCAAGTCATTTAACTAGACAGTATGTCAAGGTCGCCCCTAAAAAGGAATATTTATGTTCACAGGCTAAATCAGTTAAAAAAACTGATAGACTTTTTTTCTGGTAGCTCTTGAATGCTTTTGTTGTGTTGTAAGGCAGTTTGCATTTATATGGTCGAGTGCACATTGCTCGACCATACATTTTACCCACTTTTCTCTGCCAATCCTGTAACACTGAATGGTCAGAATGTTATATAAACACTGAAATCGACATTTCCGATCACTCTACACATTAAAATGAGCACTAACATGGGTCAAAAAGGGGATGGGAATTTGCGATTCACAACACTTGCAATTGCATTTTTGAGATGTTGCCGCACTCCTTTGGCCAAACCTGCTCGACCATTCATTGGTCAACCATATGCATGTACACCTGTAAGGGTTTACATTCATATGGGTGAGCGCACATTGCTCGACCATACATTTTACCGACTTTTCTCTACGAATCTTGTAACGCCAAACAGTCAGAATGTTGTAAAAACACCAAATTCTGAAGCATTTCATTCTCAATAGGTAGTGTGTTAGGAACTGCCCTTAGAACCTTCCAGTTATTTTCGATAATCTGGTTAATACTTTTATTATTCACTGGACATCCTAAGACATAATATATCATAGGAGAGCTGCTAGGAAGATTTTGATTGTTCTTTCTTCAACCAATCTCATTAACATGTAAAAAAAACCTCTTGTTATTGTTTTGTGGTTCTGAAACTGCTCTCACTTATTCTTTAAGTAATTAATTTCATAGTTTACTTTAAGAATACATCATTTATATCCATATGGTTATTTTCATCAGTTGTTAGTTTCAATACCATAAAAATTGTAAAAAGTATGTCTCAGATGTTAACTTCTTCAGGTCAGATACTCTTGCCTTTATGCTGTAGCTACGTAATAGTTTGTACTAATCAATATCTACACACTAGAAAATATTTATGTTGGTACTGAAACAAATTCCTGTTTGTTATTACTATTACTCAGCTATTCAAAAATATCTAATTCATTCCTAAAAAAATATGCTGCAAAAATATAATTATTGAAATATACTCAGAAAAAGAGAATAATTGATTTAAGCCTATTTTTACTATTAAAAATGTATTACCTCAGACGGACAGAAACATGTTTACATACCAAAGGCAATTCCAACCCTGATGGTAGTGTCAATTAGTTGTAAAAAATATTCACCATTAGACATAAAACATTGCTTTCAAGCTCTACCTTTAAACACATGCAAATGGTCTTCACCTTTTGTACATACTAATCATGGTATTAGGACAATAACATCACTGCTACCATTAATTCACATGGGCAATAACAGGAATTAAGATTTAAAAATTTAACACCATCTGTGACTAGAAGGACTGCTCCAATACTCATATTCAAGATATCTAAAAGGTGTTCATGTTCTCAAAAAAATAAATAAATAAAAAATAAAAAATACAAGTATCTGTAATATAAGCCATATACTTTTTTAACAGATGGCCACAAAATGCATAATTATAAAGTGGTTTATGTTCTGCTATCCTGCCCCTATTTGCCACAGCAAGTCTGAACTGTGTTTTTTACTTGGGTTTAGGGCCTTTTAGTAAATAAAAAAACAATGCCACAACATGGTATGTAAAAAAAATATAGTCCCAAAATAAGAGCTGACATTTAAATTTAAAATAATTTTATTAATTCTGGAATAAATAAATGTAATGTATTCTCCATTATACAATGACCCCCCCCCATCAATATTCCAAAATGTGCACTCTGATTGGTCAGTGTGCCCGTTGTAAATAAGACTTATACTAATGGAAAAAGGTCTGATCGCCTGGACTTTTTCCATTAGTATAAGTCTTTTTTTTTTTAGACAGCAACGGAGAACGGAAGAGCTCCGTTGCTATAATCTCGCTATGTTAAACAGGTTTAACATAGTGAGATAGCTTAAAAAAAGGCAAAGGAGATCTTCCTTTCTCCGTTGCTTTATTTGATAAAAAAAGCTACTTTTGCAAACTGCAGCAAAATCACCACACTAATCCACAAAAGTTCTGGGCAAGCATAAATAACCTCCTTCACCCTGGCCAATCTAGCACTCCTTCCCCTCTAGAGTCAGAAAACAATACCTCCCATCAAGCTGCCAATACCTTTAACACTTTCTTCACAAATACCATACAATCTCTAGCCAACCAACTAGCAACAGATAACTCTGATCTACCTAACTCCTTACCTCATACTCAGCCTACATTCCAGCTAAAACCCATCCCTACCTCCTACATCTATAAACTTATCCGCAAACTCAAACCTTGTACCCCCTCAGCCGATAACTTACCATCTGAATACCTTCAGCAAGCTGCCAAAGTAGTCGCCTATCCTATGTCCATCCTGATTAACCGTACCATAACCGAAGGAACCATTCCAGATCTCTGGAAAATCTCTCATATTATTCCTTTACACAAAGGAGGCAACGCTACTGACTATTCTAACTACAGGCCTATAGCCCTCCTTTCTCCAATAGCCAAAATTATGGAAAAATGTATTCACCAACAGCTTATGCACCACTTACTAAAACATAACATTCTAGCTAACTGTCAGCATGGTTTCAGGTCTTATCATAGTACCACCTCAGCTCTCCTATCCTTCACCAACACCATTAATAATAACCGCAATAATAATAGCCTCTCATCAGCACTCTTTCTCGACCTGTCTAAAGCCTTTAATATGGTTAACCATCGCCTACTCTTGAATACTCTATCATCCTTCTCTCTTGACACCAAAGCAATTCTCTGGTTTAAGTCCTACCTTAGTAATAGACAGCAAGCAGTCCTTTGGGACAATCAACTATCTTCTCACCTTCCCATTTCCCTAGGAGTCCCTCAAGGATCCATTCTTGGTCCACTCCTATTCTCATTATTCATCAATGACCTTCAAATAGCCATTCCTCTAACCACCTGTATACAATATGCTGATGATTCTACAATCATATGCTCTGCCAGCTCTTTATCTGAACTTCAGTCTTTAACCCAAACAGCTTTTAACACTGTAGAGTCATGGTTCTCTAGATGGTGCCTTCTTTTGAACACAAAAAAGACCAAGCTACTATTGTTTACACCAAACAGTAAGTCCCCCCCCATAGATTTCTCCATTCAATCTAGCAATGGTACCCTTATATCCCCAGACTTTTCCACCAAACTATTAGGAATTACAATTGATAATAATCTCACCTTTGACATTCACATTAATAACACTATTAAATCTGTTAATAAAAAACTGGGCTCCCTATATAGGATAAAACCTTTCTTGACTCCAACTGCCAGAAAGACTATTGCCCACTCCCACCTAATTTCAACTCTACTGTATGCAGCTCCCATATATACTAATCTAAAAAAAAGTAATCTTACCAAACTATCCAACTCCTATAATAGTATTGCTAGATTTGCCACTGGAAACCCATATAGAACTCACCATTGTCATAAACTTCATCAACTAGACTGGCTGGAGCTAAAAAACCTTCTGATACTTTCCCAACTTACCATCACTCATAACATTTTTTAGCAACCTAATAATACACCAGTACTAAACAACCTTATATCACCCTATAGGAATCTTGAGTCCTTACACTCCTCCAATAAACTACTGACTAGGACCACCAAGTCAAACAACTTAGCTGGTGACTCACTATTCTCAAATATCATGGGAAAACAATGGAACCCCTTGCCCTCTGACCTTACCACACTTCCGTCCCTCTCTCTCTTCAAGCAAAGTCTTAAGGCATACCTTAAAAATCACTGGCTATGCCCTTGCTGTTACCCAGACTGATCCTCTGGACTTCTCATTGTCATCTCTTGGCCTCCCACTCTCCTATTCTCTTTCCTATATTCTCCCCTAAATTAGAAGGTACTTAAGTAATCTCTACTACTTGACAACAATTAGATATCTTGTCTGCTGAGCTATCAATGTACCCTGTTGGTAGTATTCCCTGCCTCTTGATTAATATACCCTCCTTTTTATTCTCGCCCTTCCTTTTTTTCTAATAATATGTCTAGTAAATAATCCTTAGGAAAAGTAACTGTCTGCATAAACTAGATTTACCAAAGATTTAAAGGTATTTTCTAATAATGTCTTGGGACTGCCCTAGAC